>NW_027196171.1:0-47500 GCF_038502225.1 Cherax quadricarinatus | reverse complement strand
ATAAATATATATATATATATATATATATATATATATATATATATATATATATATATATATATATATATAATATATATATATATATATATATATATATATATATATATATATATATATATATATATATACATATATATATATATATATATATACATATATATATATATATATATATATATATATATATATATATATATATATATATATATATATATATATATATATATATATATATAATATATATATATATATATATATATATATATATATATATATATATATATATATATATATATATATATATATATATATATATATATATATATATATATATATATATATATATATATATATATATATATATATATATATATATATATATATATATATATATATATATATATATATATATATATATATATATATATATATATATATATATATATATATATATATATATATATATATATATATATATATATATATATATATATATATATATATATATATATATATATATATATATATATATATATATATATATATATATATATATATATATATATATATATATATATATATATATATATATATATATATATATATATATATATATATATATATATATATATATATATATATATATATATATATATATATATATATATATATATATATATATATATATATATATATATATATATATATATATATATATATATATATATATATATATATATATATATATATATATATATATATATATATGTATATATATATATATATATATATATATATATATATATATATATATATATATATATATATATATATATATATATATATATATATATATATATATATATATATATATATATATATATATATATATATATATATATATATATATATATATATATATATATATATATATATATATATATATATATATATATATATATATATATATATATATATATATATATATATATATATATATATATATATATATATATATATATATATATATATATATATATATATATATATATATATATATATATATATATATATATATATATATATATATATATATATATATATATATATATATATATATATATATATATATATATATATATATATATATATATATATATATATATATATATATATATATATATATATATATATATATATATATATATATATATATATATATATATATATATATATATATATATATATATATATATATATATATATATATATATATATATATATATATATATATATATATATATATATATATATATATATATATATATATATATATATATATATATATATATATATATATATATATATATATATATATATATATATATATATATATATATATATATATATATATATATATATATATATATATATATATATATATATATATATATATATATATATATATATATATATATATATATATATATATATATATATATATATATATATATATATATATATATATATATATATATATATATATATATATATATATATATATATATATATATATATATATATATATATATATATATATATATATATATATATATATATATATATATATATATATATATATATATATATATATATATATATATATATATATATATATATATATATATATATATATATATATATATATATATATATATATATATATATATATATATATATATATATATATATATATATATATATATATATATATATATATATATATATATATATATATATATATATATATATATATATATATATATATATATATATATATATATATATATATATATATATATATATATATATATATATATATATATATATATATATATATATATATATATATATATATATATATATATATATATATATATATATATATATATATATATATATATATATATATATATAAATAGGTAATGATTTAAAATACCCAAGAAATGTAATTGATAAATCTTTTAAAGTTGCTAGAAATACTTTTTACAATCCAAAAAGGGACAACCAGCCTTATTCAACTAAAAATATGTTGGTTCTCCCTTACCATGAAAACTTGGTTGATATGCCTTCTCTTCTTAAGACTTTTAATATTAAAGTTGTATTCAAAAATCTTGATACAGTAAAAAAAACTTTTGATAAAGAATTCCCCCCAAAATGCTGATGGATGTGTCTATAAGATTCCTTGTAAAATTTGCGATAAAGTTTATTACGGTCAAACTGGTAAAAATCTCGAACTAAGATTAAAACAACATAAATATAGCATTAGAACTGGACAAGATTCCAATGCTCTATTTATTCATGTAAGAGATTTTAACCATCCAATTGATTTTCAAAAAGTTGAGAAAGTAGTATCAAGCAAGTCCATGGTCGACAGGAATATAATTGAATCTTGTTTCATAAAAAGCAGTTTTGACAATAATATGAATATTTCCTTTGGTTTATATAAATTAGATCCATTTATAATTAATAGAATTTGGGAAGAATTTAATAATACACTGGACAAATAATAATTTTTAAAAAAAAAAAAAAAAAAAAAATCTTGGGTAGAATAGTTTGTTGGTGGGTTGTGCAAAGGACCTGTCCAGTTGGGCCGGTGTGCGTCAGGTGTTTAACCGTTGTGGGATCTGATAGTGAGGTGTTGGCCAGACCCCTTATTTACCTTCCTTGGATGTTTTACTTTCATAGTTCCTTGATAATGTGAGTAGTCAGGAAAGCTCTTGGAATTTCTCTATTCTTTCAGAGTGGTTGATTTGCATATATATATTATATATATATATATATATATATATATATATATATATATATATATATATATATATATATATATATATATATATATATATATATATATATATATGTATATATATATGTCGTGCCGAATATGTAAAACTGGTCAATTAGCAAGAACTCATTTAAAATTAAGTCCTTTCTAAAATTTTCTCTTATACGTTTAAAGATATATTTTTTTCATTAATGTTAATGTAAAAATTTTAATTTTGCACCAAAATAATCTTAGAAAACTTACCTAACCTTATAACAAGAACAATTTATTTTAGCCTAACCCAACTAAATATATTTTAGATTTGTTTACAGTAATTTAATACTAAACAAACACAGTGAAATATATTTTTTTCGTTAGGTTCAGAATGATTTTGGCGAAATTATTGCATACACAAATTTTCACTTGTCCTATATGGCAAGATGAGCGTTGCTATTTAAGCCAAGATCGCAAGTTCTGCCTATTCGGCACGACATATATATATATATATATATATATATATATATATATATATATATATATATATATATATATATATATATATATATATATATACCCATCCAATGCTTCTTATATTGAAGTCGCCGGTATTTTTGCTTTCGGAACTTTCGGGTCCTATCGTACGTGCTCTTGTAACTGTGTACACGAGTTGCCTCCACAACTTTTTCATTTAGTTTATTTTATTTATTTATTTCCCTGATGCTGAAGAAATATCTTTCACTGCAATTCATAAGTGTCTTTACCTATCATATATATGCTTCGCCACTCTGAATTGCATTTTGATGAGTCTCTTTCTATTTCCTCTGTTATACCATCTGAGTATCTTGTAAGTCGAAATTATGTCTCCTCTGGCCCGTCGCTTCTTATTGCTGAATTCCTTTAGATCTGGAACTTACGTGATGTTGCAAGCCTCTGTGCCTTCTAGCGCTTCCGGACATTCATTACCATGAGTTAAACTCATTGCCGGTGCCGAGCACTATATACCTTGATATATCGGCCACAGTTTTAAAAGTTTCATTATTAGGGTAAACGATGGAAATTCCGAGATTAATTGATATTATGTAGTTTAATGCACCATATGTATCCATTCCCTCCTACCTAACACCATCACACAAGCTTGCTGGAAGTCCAAGCCCCTCGCACACAAAACATCTTTTACCTCCTCCCTCCAACCCTTCCTAAGCCGACCCCTACCCGATTTCCCACCACTATAGATTTATACGCTTTTCAAGTCATTCTATTTCGTTCCATCCTCTCCACATGTCAGAACCACTTCAACAACAACTCCCCAGCCCTCTGGAAAATTCTTTTGGTAACCCCCGCACCGCCTCCTAATTTCCAAACTACGGATTCTCTACATTATATTCACACCACACATTGCCCTCAGACCTGACATCTCCACTGCCTCCATCCTTCTCCTTTTTGCAACATTCACCACCCATGCTTCACACCCATATAAGAAAGTTGGTATAACTATACTCTCATACATTCCCCTCTTTGTTTCCATGGATAATGTCGTCTCCACAGACTCCTCTGTGCACCACTTACCTTTTTTCCCCTCATCAATTCTATGATTCACCTCATCTTTCATAGACCCATCTGCTGACACTTTCACTACCAAATATCTGAACACATACACCTCCTCCACACTCTCTCCCTCTAATCTGATATCCAGTCTTTCGTTACCTAATTTGTTTGTTATTCTCATCACCTTACTCTTTCCTATGTTCACTTTTAATTTTTTTTTTTTTTGCATACCCTACCATGCTCATCCCTCAACCTCTGCATCTTCTCTACAGTCTCTCTCAAAAGTACAATATCATCAGCAAAGAGCAACTGTAACACTTCCGCTTTATGTTAGATTCTTAATCTTTTAACCTCACACCTCGTGATAGCACCCGACCATTTCCTTCTCTTCCATCCCTGTCTTTAAATATATTTAACAGCTATGGTGACATCACACATCCCTGTCTATGGCATTCTTTTACTGCATATATATGCTAGACAAGCCACGGGGGTGGAAATCTTTAGCTCAAGTACTTTCACACTTTTCAGTGCGTCATCAGGAGCTTTGCAATGTTGCAAGGGTGAAACTGAAGGAGTGAGGGAAAGTTTTCTCAGACTAGCACAGTGCGGGTCTGTCACCTGTTGCTGTCAATTCACAATATATTTGACATTCGACGACTTTCCCTGTCTGATTTTGTTGCTACATCAGTTCATTATTATTTTTTAATATTGCCGTTATCTCTGAGGGCAATGTGTGGTGTGAATATAATGCAGAGAATTCGTAGTTTGGAAGTTAGGAGGAAGTGCGGGATTACCAAAACTGTTATCCAGAGGGCTGAGGAGGGGTTCTTGAGGTGGTTTCGACATGTAGAGAGAATGGAACGAAACAGTGTGACTTCGAGAGTGTATAAATCTGAAGTGGAGGGAAGGCGGGGTAGGTGTCGGCCTAGGAAAGGTTGGAGGGAGGTGGTAAAGGAGGTTTTGTGTGCGAGGGCCATGGACTTCCAGCAAGCATGCGTAAGCGTATTTGATAGGTGTGCATGGAGACAAATGGTTTTTAATACTTGACGTGCTGTTGGAGTGTAAGCAAAGTAACATTTATGAAGAGAATCAGGGAAACCGGCAGGCCGGACTTGAGTCCTAGAGATGGGAAATACAGTTCCTGCACTCTGAAGGAGGGGTGTTAATGTTGCAGTTTAAACTGTAGTGTAAAACACCCTTCTGGCAAGACAGTGATGGAGTGAATGATGGTGAAATTTGTCTTTTTCGGGCCACCCTGCCTTGGTGGGAGACGGCCGATATGTTAATAAAAAAAATTTTTTTTTATCTGTTTTATAACAAAAATATTAGTTTTAATTTTAATTAGATTTTAATTAGATATTTTTCACTATTTTTTAGGTATCTTTGCGGAGTGGAGTAACTATGCATATCCAACAATTCAAGAATATTTTAGCTGGAAAAAATATATAAAGAACATTCGCTCTTATAATTGAATATTTACCAAATCCCGTAAACAACTCCAACAACTGTAAATTACATCACCGCCGTTCGCCTCATCTCGAGAAAAAGCAAAATAGTTATTTTGCGTGTTGTAATGGATGAATTTTAAGTTTAAATATATTTATGAAAATAATTAAAAAAAAAGAATTGAAGTTGCTATATAATGTTTTTTTATTTATAAGAAACTGCAGTGATATGTTGCATGGAATCAGAAGGGAGATAGTTGATGGAACAAGCAGGAACAGGCAGTCTTTTTTTTTTTTTTAAGAATATAAAATGTTTCAAAAAATATAAAATGTTCCAAATTAAGAATATAAAATGTTTCAAAGAAAGAAAATAAAATGTTTCAATAAAAGAATATAAAATGTTTCAAATTAAGAATATAAAATGTTTCAAATTAAGAATATAAAATGTTTCAAATTAAGAATATAAAATGTTTCAAATTAAGAATATAAAATGTTTCAAATTAAGAATATAAAATGTTTCAAATTAAGAATATAAAATGTTTCAAATTAAGAATATAAAATGTTTCAAATTAAGAATATAAAATGTTTCAAATTAAGAATATAAAATGTTTCAAATTAAGAATATAAAACGTTTCAAAGAAAGAATATAAAACGTTTCAAAGAAAGAATATAAAATGTTTCAAATTAAGAATATAAAATGTTTCAAATTAAGAATATAAAAAGTTTCAAAGAAAGAATATAAAATGTTTCAATAAAAGAATATAAATTATTAAAAAAAAATACAGAATATTTAAAAAAAAAAAAGATTATAAATTGTTTCAAAAACAGAATATAAAAAGTCTTAAAAAATGAATATAAAATGTTTAGAAAAAAAAGAATATAAAAAGTTTCAAAAAAAGAATACAAAATATTTCAAAAAAATCTATCGAGTTGAAATTACTTCATCAGAGAAAATATGTCTATTCCTTTTCAGAAGTGCCAGACCAACTTAACCGTTACTCTGAACTTCAGCTGTGAGTTACCAGGAAGGTTTGGTGAAGAAATTACTTATTCCCTCCAGGGTAAAATAACCTGAAGTTTTCACAAATTTTGTTTTGATTTTGTTCCTTCTTTTCATTCGGTCTTATTGTTTTCTACCTGATAAGCTGGAAATATCTCAGGTTTCCTTCCGAACTTTCTAATCCGACTTACCTGTCGTGACTCATGAAATCGATGTTTTGAGACTCTCTGATCGCGGGTTCTATTCCCGCCCGTGGTATGGTTTATTGTCGTATATGACGGCGAAGCAAGCCGCAGGATATTTTTACAATTTCAGTGCTGACAGACAACTCAGTTTAGCTGTTGAGAATAACAATACCTGCTAAATGTATTACAGTTACCAAGTGATTAGAGCAATGTACCCCACATAACTCCAGTGTCTCGTAACTCAACTCGCTTAATTAGTCTAGTATCTGGTTCTAACTACGTCATGAGAGCATACGTGGTATACTAAGCCTCCTAAGAGGTCGTGCAGTTTGAGATCAGTTTCTTCAAGGAGCCCAGGAACCCTAGTCCAACGTTATCAAGAGGCTGGGCTAAGTAGTATAAGTGCCTATGAAGACCCATCATCAAATCCTAAATCTATAGATAAGCTCCACAATGCTACTGAGATTTGTAAAGCAAGGTACATCTCTGTCCTGACAAATTTGAAGTTTTATCTTTCAAAAAGCGCCTGTTGATTTTTTAATTAATGATGTTCGTTAAATTTTTTTTCTACCGGGAAATAAGTTTCCAAAGGCATATTTTGGCTTTCCTGTTATCTAGTCTACAAAAAAATAATTATCTGTGCAAAAATTGCATGAATGTGTAATCAATGGTCTATAAAAATAATTCGACGTGTCTGTGCAATGTAAACTTGTATGACCTCAATAATGTTCAGTGAGACTCCTGATGGCTCACAATATTTCACATGCACCCAATTAAGCTATGGTAACCTCAATAAGCTACCATGACCCCAGTGGCCTGATACGAAGCAAACAGGTGGTGCTGGGCTAAGTTTTTCAGTCGGGGATATTGCGTCTGGCCCCACCTGCGTCTCCACCAGGGCACACACACACACACACACACACACACACACACACACACACCAAAACAAAGACAGGGAGCACACTAGGACAGAATGAGAGGTTGGAAGACATTGAAGGAACTAGGACATGTGCAAGGACCTTACCAGATACCTGTGGGGGCCAGGAACAGGTGAGCAGGAAGGACAAACCAAGAAGCATAGGGGCCATAGCTAGGGAAGGGACTGAAGGAAGGAACACTCCACGGGAAGGAACTAAAACACATCAGAGGATGCAATGGGAGTCACAGTGGGAGGTGGAAAGGGAGAGATCCGTGTTTGTCTATGGGCTAGACGAAGCTAAAGGGGAAACTTATGATGAAAGAAAGCAGGAGGAGAAAAAAGCGATTGAAGATATCATGAAGGTGATAGGCGAGGGGGACATGACCCAGGTGGCAAATTTTCGGAGAATCGGGTGGTTCACAAAGAAAAGGAATCGGCCTCTCAAAGTAATTTTCAAGGCAGAATCAACCCGAACCATGATCCTGCAGGAGAAAGCACGGCTGAGAGGCAAGCAGGAGTTCTGGAGTGTGTACCTCGATCGAGACAGAACACAGGACGAAAGGAAGACAATGAAAGAGAGAGTTCAAAAACGAAAGGAGAAATGGGAGGAAATGAAAAAGGAGAGCAGAATAACCCAGGATCAAATGGAAGGACAAGCACACCCCCCAGAAACACCTGCAGAAGGACTCCAGCCACGACACCCCCAAGGCAACTGAACAATCCAAACCAACCATCACACACCGATCCCTCTGTTCCCACCCCCCGCACCACAGTTACAGTATTAGAACAGAAGTTGAAGGTTTGGTACACAAATGCAGATGGATTAACGAATAAACATGAGGAATGGCAAGAAAGAATCAATGAGAAGTCCCCAGACATCATAGCAGTTACAGAAACAAAACTCACGGAGACAATAACAGATGCAATCTTCCCACCAGGATACCAGATCATGAGGAAAGATAGAAGGGGCAGAGGGGGAGGTGGGGTTGCTCTGCTCGTAAAAAACAGATGGAAATTCGAGAAAATGGAAGGAATAGATGAGACGGGAGAAAGAGACTACATAGCAGGTACACTTCAGTCTGGGGAACACAAAGTGGTCATTGCAGTGATGTATAATCCACCACAGAACTGCAGGAGGCCAAGAGAGGAATATGAAGAGAGCAACAGAGCAATGGTGGACACACTTGCTGAGGTGGCAAGAAGAGCTCACTCCAGCAGAGCAAAGTTGCTGGTTATGGGGGATTTCAACCACAGGGAGATTGACTGGGAAAACCTGGAGCCACATGGGGGTCCCGAAACATGGAGAGCCAGGATGTTGGACGTGGTGCTGGAAAACCTCATGCACCAACATGTTAAGGACACTACCAGAGTGAGAGGGGAGGATGAACCAGCAAGATTGGACCTTGTGTTCACCCTGGGCAGCTCAGACATTGAGGACATCAAGTATGAGAGTCCCCTAGGAGCTAGCGACCACGTGGTTCTGTGCTTTGAATACATAGTAGAGCTGCAAGTGGAGAGAATAACAGGAGTTGAATGGGAAAAGCCTGACTATAAAAGAGGGGACTACATAGGGTTGAAGAACTTCCTGCGGGAGGTCCAGTGGGACAGAGAACTGGCAGGAAAGCCAGTAAATGAAATGATGGAATATGTAACAACAAAATGCAAGGAGGCAGTGGAAAGGTTTATTCCCAAGGGCAACAGTAACAACGGGAAGACCAGAACGAGCCCCTGGTTTACCCGACGGTGTAAGGAGGCAAAAACAAAGTGCAATAGAGAATGGAAAAAGTACAGAAGGCAGAGAACACACGAAAATAGGGAGATCAGTCGCAGAGCCAGGAATGAGTATGCACAGGTAAGGAGGGAGGCCCAGCGACAGTATGAAAATGACATAGCATCGAGAATCAAGACTGACCCGAAACTGTTGTATAGCCACATCAGGAGGAAGACAACAGTCAAAGACCAGGTGATCAGATTAAGGACAGAAGGTGGAGAACTCACAAGAAATGATCAGGAGGTATGTGAGGAGCTGAACAGGAGATTTAAGGAAGTTTTTACAGTAGAGACAGGAAGGGCTGTGGGAAGACAGCACAGAAGGGAACATCAAGAGGGAATATACCAACAAGTGTTGGATGACATACGAACAACTGAGGAGGAGGTGAAGAAGCTCTAAAGTGACCTTGACACCTCAAAGGCGATGGGACCGGACAACATCTCCCCATGGGTCCTTAGAGAAGGAGCAGAGATGCTGTGCGTGCCTCTAACCACAATCTTCAACACATCCCTTGAAACTGGGCAACTACCTGAGAAATGGAAGACAGCAAATGTAGTCCCCATATTTAAGAAAGGAAACAGAAACGAGGCACTAAACTACAGACCTGTGTCTCTGACATGTATTGTGTGCAAAGTCATGGAGAAGATTATCAGGAGGAGAGTGGTGGAACACCTGGAATGGAACAAGATTATAAATGAAAACCAGCATGGGTTCATGGAAGGCAAATCCTGTGTCACAAACCTCCTGGAGTTTTATGACAAGGTAACAGAAGTAAGACACGAGAGAGAGGGGTGGGTAGATTGCGTTTTCCTAGACTGCAGGAAGGCCTTTGACACAGTTCCCCACAAGAGATTAGTGCAGAAGCTGGAGGATCAGGCGCACGTAACAGGGAGGGCACTGCAATGGATCAGGGAATACCTGACAGGGAGGCAGCAACGAGTCATGGTACGTGAAGAGGTATCACAGTGGGCGCCTGTGACGAGCGGGGTCCCACAGGGGTCAGTTCTAGGACCAGTGCTATTTTTGATATATGTGAACGACATGATGGAAGGAATAGACTCTGAAGTGTCCCTGTTCGCAAACTGGCTTCTCGAATTCAATCCAGCCAAATGCAAAGTCATGAAGATTGGGGAGGGGCAAAGAAGACCGCAGACAGAGTATAGGCTAGGTGGACAAAGACTACAGACCTCACTCAGGGAGAAAGACCTTGGGGTGACCATAACACCGAGCACATCACCGGAGGCACACATCAACCAAATAACTGCTGCAGCATACGGGCGCCTGGCAAACCTGAGAATAGCGTTCCGATACCTTAATAAGGAATCGTTCAAGACACTGTACACTGTGAGGCCCATACTGGAGTATGCAGCACCAGTTTGGAACCCACACCTGGTCAAGCACGTCAAGAAACTAGAGAAAGTACAAAGGTTTGCAACAAGGCTAGTCCCAGAGCTCAGGGGAATGTCCTACGAGGAAAGGTTAAGGGAAATCGGACTGACGACACTGGAGGACAGGTGGGTCAGGGAAGACGTGATAACATGCAAAATAATGCGTGGAATAGACAAGTGAACAGAGACAGGATGTTCCAGAGAGGGGACACAGAAACAAGGGGTCACAACTGGAAGCTGAAGACTCAGATGAGTCAAAGGGATGTTAGGAAGTGTTGCTTCAGTCACAGAGTAGTCAGGAAGTGGAATAATCTGGCAAGTGATGTAGTAGAGGCAGGAACCATACATAGCTTTAAAACGAGGTATGACAAAGCTCAGGAAGCAGGGAGAGAGAGGACCGAATAGCGTTCAGTGAAGAGCGGGGCTAGGAGCTGTGACTCGACCCCTGCAACCACAACTAGGTGAGTACACACACACACACACACACACACACACACGTGAAGCAGTATCGCTAAATAGTGCTCCCAGGATTTAGCGTTCTAGTGGCTGTCCTAAGATATTATTAGCGGTCATCGTACGTGAGTGAATCAGTGAACATACCTACAAGAGTGTAACAGCTTTCAAGAGTGCGAATAATGTGATAAGATCAAGAATTTTACAATTTAAATTTGAATGAATGCTGAGTGAGGGAGGGTAGCAGTCAGCTGATGAGGCTGCTGGCTGCAGTGTTGACACAAAATATCCAAACATAGTTAATTGGGTTAACGGTGTGATCTGAAATATTAACAAATACAGATATTGGTTGGTTATAGCAGCAGTGTAGTGATAAGGTCATAAACGAGTGATTAAGTAAATACTGAAAGTAAGAAAAAATTAGTCAATCCCCAGCTGTTGGTGTTGTGAATGTAGTTAATATCATCAGATTTGTTATGACCATAATACTGTACTAAAGAAAAAAGAGTGAATACCAAGTCTTAAAAGAAAAAGAAAATAAAAACTTGAATGCATGATAAAGTTCCTGAAGGAGTTACAAAAGTGAAGGAGTTGATAGCAGCCGACCAGCAGGAACCTCCATTGTTGTGCAGACGACATCACTTGCCTATGTGTGGTTAATTTTGGTTAGTGTCTAAAGTCTCAGTGTCTCGCCCTGCTGGTTGTATGCTATACCATCACTCTCTCCCTAACTTTCAGTGCCAGGAGATAGATAGTGGTAACCCTGATAATGTTTAGTAAATTATCTAAATATCTTCAGAAGAGTTGTGTAGCCTAGTGACCCCTCTCCCCCATCCCGTCTTTCTGACAGCGACAAGCTAGTAAAAAGTACGCACATACAAGCACACGTGTTCACCAGTAATTATTATTATAATAAACATTAGTATATATTAATAAGGAATTGAGTGAGAAATAATCCTATAATCTTCAAAAAAGTAACATAGCCTAGTGTGCAAAGATCCGGGCCGGGAGAGTACCGGTGAACCAAGAACAATAACAATAGTGTGTTAACGTGACCCCCTCCCTCTTTTTCAAAGAACGACAAGCTAGTCAACACACACACACATACAAACACAAGTGTACACAGTAAATATTATATAGTATATATATTAGTGTATATTAATAAGGAATTGATTGTGAAAAAATTGCATAATCTTCAAAAGAGTAGCGTAGCCTAGTGTGATATATGAACCCTTCCCCCTTTTTTTTACACTAAGTACTACACACACACACACACACACACACACACACACACACACACACACACACACACACACACACACCCCCGCACACACACACACACACACACACACACACACACACACACACACACACACACACACACACACACACACACACACACACACACACACACACACACACACACACACACACACACACACACACACACACACACACACACACACACACACACACCAAACCTAACACACCTCATAAAACCCCCACCCCACACACACATTTTTACGATAAGCTGAAGCAGCTAGAACATCCCAACAGGATAAAAACAAAATGGGCTCTCAAAAGGGAGGACGTAAAGGCAAGGGAACCGATGATGGCTGGTCGGAAAAGGAAGAATGGGTAGAACGGCTCAAGAACAAAATGGAACAACAATGGGAGAAAAGGTTAAACGAGCTTTGCAATAACATGTTAGAGCAAATATCTGCAGAGAGCAAGAAGTGGGAATCACGAGCTGTAGTAGCTGAGGCAAAGATACAGAGATTGGAGGAAGAAATGGATGTGCTGAAGCAGGATCTAAAGATGAGGTCCGAAAGGAGCAAGATGACTGAAATGGGAACATCAGCAGGCAGCGAGGGGACTGAAGGAGGGGATGGATCTAAGCAGTCTTTTGCAGCAGTAATATCAGGCCATCATGGTGTCTGGGAGATGATTAGGGAAACAGCAAAGGAGATGCTTAAATCAGATCCAGAGATACAGAGGGAAAAGAAATGGGAAGAGGAGAGGGAGAGGTCAATAATTATTCATGGGCTTCAGGAGGCTGAAGGGCAGACCTATGATGAAAGAAAGCATTGGGAGAAAACAGAGATTAAGAACATCATTGCAATAACAGGAGAGAGGGACATGTCTCCGGTAGAAAATTTTCACAGACTTGGGGGATATTCGAGGGAAAAAAATCGACCAATCAGATTGACATTCAAGACAGATGTGGTACGGAACAGGATACTACAACAGAAACCACTGTTAAAGGACTCTCCAGCTTATCAAAAAGTGTTCCTCAATCGAGACAGAACACGAAAGGAAAGGGAAAAACTGAAAGTGAGAGCAAGACAGAACCAGTGGAAGGAAAGAGAGACAGGACAGGCAACGACAGACAGGAAAACTCAGCCTTTGGGGGAACATCAAACACAAATGCTTACAGAAACCTCTCAACCCCTGTCACCACATATCAACCAAACACAGTAAACAGAAACGAACCTCACTCCATAGCCACCACCCCCCTAAGCACTAATTCCACAATCACAGCAGCCTCCCATAATATTGTGCCCTGCCTCCCACCCTCCCAGCCTGCACCTTCCTCTTCCATCTCCCAAAATACAGTAATGGAAAGGAAGCTAAAGGTATGGTACACCAATGCAGATGGAATAACAAATAAGAGTGAAGAGTGGCAAGAACGCATCATTGATGCATCACCTGACATCATAGCACTAACAGAGACAAAACTTACAGGGATGATAACAGATGCAATTTTTCCACCTGGATATCAGATTATGAGGAAAGACAGAGAGAACAGAGGAGGGGGAGGAGTAGCATTGCTCATAAAAAAACCAGTGGAGTTTTGAGGAGATGGGAGGAATGGAAAGAAGGGAAACAGACGACTTCATTGTAGGAACACTTCAGACTGGTGGTCCAAAGGTGATGATAGCAGTGATGTATAACCCACCACTTAACAGCAGGAGAACAAGAGAAGAGTATGATGTGCGCAATAGGGCAATGGTGGATACACTAGCTGAAGTGGCCAGGAGGGCTCATATGGGTAGGACAAAATTGCTTATAATGGGGGATTTCAATCATAAAGAGATTGACTGGGAAAACCTAGAGCCACATGGGGGACCAGAAACATGGAGGGCTAAGATGTTGGAGACTGTATTGGAGAACTTCATGCATCAACATGTTAGGGATACAACCAGAGAGAGAGGAGAGGATGTTGCAGCAAGGCTGGATCTCATATTCACCTTGAATAGTTCAGACATAAGGGATATCACCCACGAAAGACCCCTTGGCGCTAGTGATCATGATGTCCTGAGTTTTGAATATCTTGTTGAGTTAACAGTGGAGAATGCAGCAGCACGAGAACAAAGAGAGAAACCAAACTTCAAAAAAGGGGACTACATAGGAATGAGAAGTTTCCTGCATGAAGTGCAGTGGGAAAGAGAACTAGATGGAAAGACAGTAAATGAAATGATGGAAATAGTAACCACTAAGTGCAGGGAGGCAGAGGAAAGGTTCATACCAAAGGGCAACAGAAAAAATGGTAAGACCAGAGTGAGCCCATGGTTTAATTGGAGGTGTAAAGAGGCCAAAGCCAAGTGTGCTAGAGCATGGAAAAGGTATAGAAGGCAAAGGACTCAAGAAAACAAGGAGCTGAGCAGAAGAACCAGAAACGAATATGCAAGGATAAGGAGAGAGGCCCAGAGGCAATACGAGAACGACATAGCATCAAAAGCCAAATCTGAACCAAAGTTGTTATACAGTCACATTAGGAGAAAAACAACAGTCAAGGACCAGGTAATCAGGCTGAGGAAAGAAGGAGGGGAGCTCACGAAGAGTGACCAAGAAGTATGTGATGAACTAAACAAAAGATTTAGAGAAGTATTCACAATAGAGTCAGGAATGCTTCCAGCAAACTGTGGAGGTAGGGTGCACCAGCAGGCGCTGGACACAATACACATAACCAAGGTAGAGGTGAAGAAACTGCTAGACGAACTCGATACCTCAAAGGCGGTGGGCCCAGATAACATATCTCCATGGATACTGAGAGAGGGAGCAGAGGAACTGTGTGTGCCATTAGCAGCAATCTTCAGTAAATCTATCGAAACAGGGCAGTTGCCTGAGGCGTGGAAGACAGCACATGTAGTTCCAATTTTTAAGAAAGGGGACAGACAGGCAGCATTAAACTACAGACCAGTGTCACTGACTTGTATAGTATGTAAAGTCATGGAAAAGATTATCAGGAGAAAAGTAGTGGAACACATTGAAAAGATTGGGCTCATACATGACAGTCAGCACGGCTTCAGAGATGGGAAATCCTGTGTCACAAATTTACTTGAGTTCTACGATAAGGTAACAGAAGTAAGACAGGAGAGAGAGGGATGGGTAGATTGCATCTTTTTAGATTGCAAGAAGGCTTTTGACACAGTACCACACAAGAGACTGGTGCAAAAATTAGAGGAGCAGGCAGGAATAACGGGGAAAGTACTGCAATGGATCAGGGAATACCTGACAGGAAGGAAACAACGTGTGTTGGTACGTGCTGAAGTGTCGGAGTGGGCGAATGTGTCGAGTGGGGTTCCACAAGGTTCAGTCCTAGGCCCGGTGCTGTTTCTTGTATACGTGAATGACATGGTGGAAGGAATAGATTCAGAAGTGTCACTGTTCGCTGATGATGTGAAACTGATGAGGAGAATACAAGTGGGCGAGGATCAGTTAAGATTACAAGGGGATCTGGACAAACTACAAGTATGGTCCGACAAATGGCTCCTGGAGTTTAACCCCAGTAAGTGTAAGGTCATGAAGATTGGGGAAGGACACAGAAGACCGCAGACGGAGTACAGGTTAGGAAACCAACAGCTGCAAACGTCAGTTAAAGAAAAGGATCTTGGGGTAAGCATTATAACGAACATGTCCCCTGAGGCACACATCAATCAAATAACTGCTGCAGCATATGGGAGATTGGCAAACCTGAGATTGGCGTTTAGACATCTGAGTAAGGAGTCATTCACGACATTGTACACAGTGTACGTAAGGCCTATACTGGAATATGCAGCGCCAGTATGGAACCCTCACTTAGTCAAACACGTCACGAAATTGGAGAAAGTGCAAAAATTTGCAACACGATTAGTCCCGGAACTGAGGGGTATGTCTTATGAGGAGAGGTTAAGGGAACTCAACCTGATGACACTAGAGGATAGGAGGGATAGAGGGGACATGATAACAACGTATAAAATACTAAGAGGCATTGACAAGGTGGACAAGGATCGAATGTTTCAGAGATGGGATACAGAAACAAGGGGACACAATTGGAAACTGAAAACCCAGATGAGTCATAGGGATGTTAGGAAGTATTTCTTTAGTCTTAGAGTTGTCAGGAACTGGAATAATCTGGAGAGTGAAGTAGTGGAAGCAAGTTCCATAAATAGCTTTAAGAAGAGGTATGACAAATATCATGGAGCAGGGAGAGAGTGAATTAGTATCGACCAGTGAAGAGGCTGGGCTAGGAGCTATGACTCGACCCCTGGAACCACATATAGGTGAGTACATACCATAACACAAGCAGGAACCAAGTACTGTAGGCCCAACTATATCACAAGCAGGCGCCATGGAGAGTAGACCCCCTACCATAATTCAAGCAGGAGTCAAGTAACGTAAACCCTCTCATAACACATGCAAGAACCATGGAAGGTAGACAACTACCCTAACACAAGCAGGATCCAAGTAATGCAGACCCTACCATAATACAAGCAGGAGAGATGGAAGAGAGCCCCTGCTATAACACAAGCAGGAGCCATGTAAGGAAGACCCTAAAGCAATACAAGCAGAAGGAGCATAAATAGAGAACCCCTACCATAAAACAAGCAGAAGCCATGGAAGGCAGACCCTACCATAACACAAGCAGGAACCATGAAAGGTAGACCATACCATAACAAAAGCAAGAGCTCTAGAAAGTGCACTTTACTGTAACACAAGCAGGAGCCATGAATGGAGACCCCATACAATAACACAAGCTGGGGTCATGTAAGGTAGACCCTACCATAACACAAGCAGGACCCATGGAAGGTAGACCCTACCAAAACACAAGCAGGAGCGAAGTAATGTACACCCTACCATAATACAAGCAGGAGCCATGGAAAGTAGACCCTACTATAAGACTAGCAGGAGCGATGGAAGGTAGACCCTACTTAACACAAGCAGGAGCCATGAGAGGTAGACCTTACTAAAACACAAGCAATAGCCACAGAAAGTACACTCTACCATAACACAAGCAGGAGCAATGAATGGTAGACCCTACCAAAACACAAGCAGGAGCCGTGGAAGGAAACTCCTACAATAACACAAGCAGGAGCCAAGTAATGTAGACCCTACCATAGCACAAGCAGGAGCCATGAGAGGTAGACCTTACTATAACACAAGTACTAGCCACAGAAAGTACACTCTACCATAATACAAGCAGGAGCCATGGATGGTAGACCCTACCAAAATACAAGCAAGAGCCATGGAAGGAAACTTCTACAATAACACAAGCAGGAGCCATGGAAGGTAGACCCTACCATCATACAAGCAAGAGCCATTGAAGGTAGACTCTACTATAACGCAAGTAGGAGCCATGGATGGAGACTCCTAACATAACACAAGCAGGTGTCATGGAAGGTAGACCCCTACCATAATACAAGCAGGAACCATGGAAGGTGATTCTTATACCACAGGCAGGAACCATAGAAAGTATACCCTATCATAACACTAGCAGGAGCCGTGGAAGTTATACCCTTCCATAACACAAGCAGAAGCCAGAAAAGGTAGACCCCTACCATAACACAAGCAGGAGCAATGGAAGATAGACCCTACCACAATGCAAGCAGGATCTATGGAAGTTAGACCCTGCTATAACACAATTAGTAGCTACTGCCTCGATATCCTCGCTAGTGCTTCGAACGAGTCTCAGTCCGTGCACGAGAGCCCATTCGTCTGCATTTGCCGTTTTGAACAGATGTCTAAAGACTTCGAGGAAGCGGTAAAATAGACTAAATGGGTTATGGGCAATGACTGTATCCGTGTCAAGGGCATCATCCCCGTGATCGTGTCATGCTGCGAGATAACTCACCGTCCCTCCATTGCGCTGTTGATGCTTTAGATCTTACTTTCCAACACGAAGTTCAGGGTGTATTCGAAGCCACAGAGGAACTCTAGCCACCTTGCCCAGGGGTAAGGTTTGCCGAATTATTGACGCAGGTGTGCCTGTTCCCTCAGCGTCAGCCCTAGCAGCACCGCCTGTGCAACGTGTAGTCACATTGGCTGCAGCCATTAAACAGTCACCTGCCAGTGTACTCCACCCCATAATAAAACAAATAGGTCGAGTACAAATACCAATACGTCGAGTACGAATAACAAGCAAACCGCCGGCTCCACCAGGTAAGCGCGTGGTAACTTGTTTCAACTGTGGCAGGCGTGGACACTACGAATTGGAGAGTACTAAACCTAGGTTCCCACGTAACAACCACAATCGTTCCCGTACCAGAACTCTCCGAGTCACATCTCCGACGAGTGCTACATGTTGCGTCGTATGGAGTCGGACATGCATGGAAAGAGATCAGGAAAGGCTGCCAATGGCACCCGCTGGTCACCAGGCCGGCGTGATAAATACACAAATCATAAAGGGCTTGCTAGTAGAAGCCCTTCCCATAGCTCGGGGAAGAGTCGTGCCCACAGAGTCAACAACAGAGGGAGTCACTTTATCGGAGTCGCTGTATTCTGTGCCCGTCCACAATGCATCCGTTGCTATGAACGATGAGACGCCTGCCGGCGGAGCGGAAAAATGAGTGCCTTGATGTTTGTGACAAGGCTAGTTCTATACTCACCAAGAAGTCGAGTCTTGCCCCCAAGCATCAAGCCACTCACAGCTACAACTCTGGTGATGTGGATGACCTGAGGTGTCTCCATGTTCGGTACAACAACCCCAGTGGACCCATAGTCGAGTCCACTGTACATAAAAAAAAAACTGCCAACCTCTTCCTTGATACAGGTTCTGTTGTCATCATTGCTCGTTCCACTTTCTTCTTTGACACTTGTCTGCATGCAGCCATATTGACTGAGCCATCAGAAATTCAAACTCTGAGTGGCGTCTCAGGCAGTTCCCTGACGGTACGTGGAAGAATGACACTGGAGTTTGTGGTTCAGGTTCGGAAGTTATCGGCAAAATTCCTGGTGGTGTATAACATTGTTTTTCCTGGTGATTTGCTTGTTGGTCTCAAGACCATGGCAGACCTCAAGATTCCCTTAGACCCAGCTAATTGGAAAGTGAATATTTACGGGGTTGCTGTTCCCTTCTGGGGCATGTACATTGGATCCATCACGTGTTACTCAATCTCTGAGTATGTCCAGTGTAAGGAAATCTTAGAGATAGAGGGTTTCCGCAGCAGTCAGTTCTCGCAGAGGTTGGGCACTTGCCCTGATCAACCTCCTGACCGTCAGAGTATAGTTATGAGTAGAAAACAGTCTGGGGATACTCAGTCTAACCTCTGCCCTAACTCCCTGAAGGCAGGCTACTGCTCGACTCGTCATGGCTTCAGTGAGCAAAGTTACAGCCTGTACAATGTATGACGTCACTCTGTTGGCTAGCATTCTTACTCCCGTTCCTGGGTAAATGAACAGAGCTTTTGAAAGAGACCATGTGCTAGTTGACAATGATACGTGCAGAGTCAAGGGTCTCTCTTGAACCATCCTTGCACACTGTACGGCGTGTTAAGCTGCAAGTTCTCGTCATTAACGCTCACAGCAGGAACTTTACCTCACTGGTCGACCTCATTAAATTTCCTCTCCCAGTGAGAGTGGAAGGCGAAGTACCAGCAGACTAGTTTGCAGGTGCAGTCCTTCCAGACGAGTCTGCTACTGAATCTTCCATCACACATCTATCGAAACAGGGCGACTACCTGAAGTATGGAAGAGAGCAAACGTAGTCCCAGTTTTTAAAAAAGGAGACAGACACGCAGCATTTAACTACAGACCAATGTCACTGACATGTATGGTATGCAAAGTCATCGAGAAGATAAGAACATAAGAACATAAGAAAGGAGGAACACTGCAGCAGGCCTGTTGGCCCATACTAGGCAGGTCCTTTACAATTCATCCCACTAACAAACATTTGACCAACCCAATTTTCAATGCTACCCAAGAAATAAGCTCTGATGTGCAAGTCCCACTCAAATCCAACCCCTCCCACTCATGTACTTATCCAACCTAAATTTGAAACTACCCAAAGTCCTAGCCTCAATAACCCAACTAGGTAGACTGTTCCACTCATCAACTACCCTATTTCCAAACCAATACTTTCCTATGTCCTTTCTAAATCTAAACTTATCTAATTTAAATCCATTACTGCGGGTTCTCTCTTGGAGAGATATCCTCAAGACCTTGTTAATATCCCCTTTATTAATACCTATCTTCCACTTATACACTTCGATCAGGTCTCCCCTCATTCTTCGTCTAACAAGTGAATGTAACTTAAGAGTCTTCAATCTTTCTTCATAAGGAAGATTTCTAATGCTATGTATTAATTTAGTCATCCTACGCTGAATGTTTTCTAACGAATTTATGTCCATTCTGTAATATGGAGACCAGAATTGAGCTGCATAATCTAGGTGAGGCCTTACTAATGATGTATAAAGCTGCAGTATGACCTCTGGACTTCTGTTGCTTACACTTCTTGATATAAATCCCAGTAATCTATTTGCCTTATTACGTACGCTTAGGCATTGCTGTCTTGGTTTAAGGTTGCTGCTTACCATAACCCCCAAGTCCTTTTCGCAATCTGTATGGCTAAGTTCTACATTATTTAACTTATAAGTGCTAGGGTTATGGACACTCCCGAGCTTCAGAACCTTGCATTTATCTACATTGAACTGCATCTGCCACTTTTCTGACCAAGAGTAGAGTTTGTCTAAATCCTCCTGAAGTTCCCTAACATCTACGTTTGAATCAATTATCCTACCTATCTTCGTGTCATCGGCGAATTTGCTCATATCACTAGTAATTCCTTCATCAAGATCATTGATATATATTATAAACAACAACGGGCCCAAGACTGATCCCTGTGGAACGCCACTTGTTACTGATCCCCACTCGGATTTAACCCCATTTATGGACACTCTTTGCTTCCTGTCTGTGAGCCATGATTCGATCCACGAGAGCACCCTTCCCCCAATGCCATGAGCTGCTACTTTCTTCAACAGTCTTTGGTGCGGAACTCTATCAAATGCCTTACTAAAATCTAAGTAAATAATATCAAATTCTTTATCGTGGTCAACAGCCTCAAAAGCTTTACTGAAGAAAGTTAATAAATTAGTTAGACAAGACCGGCCTCTTGTGAATCCATGCTGAGTATCATTAATCAAGCTATGCTTATCGAGATGGCTTCTTATAATCTCAGCTATAATTGACTCTAGTAATTTGCCTACAATTGAGGTCAGGCTTATTGGGCGGTAATTTGACGGTAACGACTTGTCCCCTGTTTTAAAAATAGGAATTACATTAGCCATCTTCCACATATCAGACACTACACCTGTTTGAAGAGATAAATTAAAAATATTAGTTAATGGTTCACAGACTTCCATTTTGCATTCCTTTAGAACCCTTGAAAAAACCTCATCAGGACCCGGTGACTTATTTTGCTTCAGTCGGTCTATCTGCTTCACAACCATTTCACTAGTGACTGTGATGTTACATAATTTATCTTCTTCTGATCCACTATAAAAATTAATTACCGGAATATTATTAGTGTCTTCCTGTGTAAAAACCGAGAGAAAATAATTATTTAAAATCGAGCACATTTCATTCTCTTTGTCAGTAAGATGCCCATAGTTATTTTTAAGGGGACCTATCTTATCTCTGACTTTTGTTCTATATACCTGGAAAAAACTTTTTGGGTTAGTTTTAGAATCCCTAGCAACTTTAATTTCATAGTCCCTTTTAGCTTTTCTTATCCCCTTTTTAATGTCCCTCTTAATGTCAATATACTGATTCATAAGATGACCCTCGCCTCTTTTGATACGCCTATAAATTCCTTTCTTATGCCCTAGTAGATATTTCAGCCTATTATTCATCCATTTTGGGTCATTTCTATTTGATCTAATTTCCTTATAAGGGATAAACGTTCTTTGAGCAGCATGTATTGTGTTCAGAAAACTGTCATATTGATAGCTCTCTTCGTTACCCCAGTCAACAGATGATAAGTGTTCTCTAAGCCCATCGTAATCTGCTAAGCGAAAATCTGGGACTGTTACTGAGTTATCCCTACTATCATACTTCCATTCAATTCTAAATGTAATTGATTTGTGGTCGCTAGCACCCAGTTCCTCTGAAACTTCTAAATTATTAACAAGGGATTCATTGTTTGCCAGAACTAAGTCAAGCAGGTTATTTCCCCTTATAGGTTGTATGTGTTACTTCAGACTTAATACCCGAGAATGAGGTAATCAGTCCCTCAACCTGGAGTCGATGTGTTCAGTCCATCAATCTTGTAGAATGTACAGCATAGGGCCGTAGACGTGGCTTATATACTGTAGTGAGGTGACGTGAAGCAGATGGAGGCGGGGTCATAGTGGTGCCATCCACTAGTCGAAGTAGATCTTCGTCCAAAGGTTGAACAAGTGTTGAAGAATTCTTTGTAACAAGATCCCATGGACTCCAGGTTGAGGGACTGATTACCTCATTCTCCTCCTCTCCTTACGCCTTCCTCTTTGTATTGGACTGATGAAGCCACTGTGTGGCGAAACGTTTCCTGAATAAAGATTCCCATATGCTGCATAAGTGTCTCAATCTTCAACTTGTCGGTTTTTCAAACCATTCATCACAACTGTCAGACACTGCAGCATCATGGGATCTTGTTACAAAGAATTCTTCAACACTTGTTCAACCTTTGGACGAAGATCTACTTCGACTAGTGGATGGCACCACTATGACCTCCTACCTTAGGGGCAGGCAGGCCTGT
Organism: Cherax quadricarinatus; assembly: GCF_038502225.1. Classification (NCBI taxonomy): domain Eukaryota; kingdom Metazoa; phylum Arthropoda; class Malacostraca; order Decapoda; family Parastacidae; genus Cherax; species Cherax quadricarinatus. The sequence continues at coordinate 23,975 of NW_027196171.1, read as the reverse complement.
GTCAGCTTTCAGGGACACTACTCTTCCTTTAAATCCCTGGAAAACGGTACACCACAAGGAGGTGTGCTCAGTCCTACCCTGTTTAACATCCTTATGCAGGAACTTGTGAGCCTTCCCTTTCATAGTGGTACACAGCTCCTCAGCTATGCTGATGATCTTGCACTAGTAGTGAATGGGAAAGGCAATTTAGAACGACAGGCTCAGAGAGCTTTGGACCTAATTACGCAGTCTTGCAAGGAACTAGGCCTCAAGATCTCGGCCGAGAAATCTCTTGCAATGATGTTCAAGGGACCAGATCCTATGAATAGATTACGTATTCAGGATATAGAACTTGAGTGGACAGGCTCCTACCTGTACTTGGGAATCTACATTGATAAAAAGCTGACCTTTCAGAAACAGGCCGAGTATGTCAGGTCACGTGCTCTACTCAGACTCAACGCCATGAGAGCCATGACGAGGCACCGTGCAGGGGCAAGCAAAGATGTACTTCGCTTGTACTATATACAAGCTATACGCTCGCTCATTGACTACGGTGCACCGGCTTTAGCTCATCTCTTCCCGCAGAGCAGGCAAAGGGTGGAGGTCGTACAAATCCAGGCGATAAGAACTATGCTTGGGGCCCCCATCTGGACCAACACAGTATGTCTCAGATCTGAGGCCCGGCTTCCTTCCTTGGCTGACAGAGTAAGATACATAAACGCCTGCAAAGTGGCCACGATTCTGCACCGGCAGCAAGGTACCCCACTAAGGAGACGGATATTAACAACCATGTCACAAGATCCCACACTCTTCACGGACTACTCCTGGATTCGTTCGTTTTGTGCTGCTGGGCGGAAGCTGCTGTGAGAAGAGTTGTGACCTTCCTGTTGCTGGGTACCATCCACCACCTCCCTGGCGCCCAGATCCAGCCGATGTTTTCATCATGCAGCTACCCATCTCTAAGTGTCTCTGCAGTCAAGACACCATCAGCAATCATGCTGAGACAAGCATGGCACTGGCAGAGGGAGGCACATGTGCAGTGTATTTCACAGATGGTTCTGTCGACCCTGATAGGAAGAGAGCAGCAGCTGGACTGTACCACAATGGTCACACACAAGGCTGGCGACTCCCTGACCACTGCACGATCCTTCAAGCTGAGTTGGTGGCGATTCAGCAGGCATTGTCACATGCCCTGCGACATCGACTCCGACCTGTCATACATGTTGATTCCACGTCTGCAATCAATGCCCTCTCCCATCCTCAACCACAGGACAATGTTCACCTCATCACATCGATCCTGAGCATAATGACAGCCTTAGAAGTTCAGGGTAACAGATCGACATTGAACTGGATCCCCAGCCATGCTGGCATCCGGGGAAATGAGGCGGCAGATGATGCAGCCAAGGCAGCAACAGACTATCCACATGTTGGGATTACTGTCCCAATCAGCCTACGACAGACCAAACTGGTGGCTGCCAGAGCCATGAAACTTATGGGGGAGGTCTTAGGTGATACCCCATCTCAACAGTGGTACCGAGCAGCGACTCAGGGAGAACCCCCTCCATATGATAGAAGCTGGTCCAGAGCGCAGTGTACCGCCATCCATCGGCTTCGTTTGGGCTTTCCCACAGCCAAGATGATGGTAGACAAGGCTGAGGAGGAGATGTGCCAGTACTGTCAGCACGTTGTCCAGCGGCCCCTAACACACTATCTTCTGGAGTGCGAAGTTACTGAGACACTCCGCAGGCAACTAGGAGTGATATTCCCTCCCGAAGAGGACCCAGAGATGACTGCGGCCACACTAGTGTACCATGGAGTCAACGAACCAGACAAGCTGTTATCTGTGATAACGACATATCCTCCTCCTCGCTAGTGTCCACAGTTAGGAGTACATACGGTGTTGTCGCTTATGAGATGCACCAGTTGAACTGACCAGAAGAGTGCTTGAACATAAGAACATAAGAAAGGAGGAACACTGCAGCAGGCCTGTTGGCCCATACTAGACAGGTCTTTTACAATTCATCCCACTAACAAACATTTGACCAACCCAATACCTATCTTCCACTTATACACTTCGATCAGGTCTCCCCTCATTCTTCGTCTAACAAATGAATGTAACATAAGAACATAAGAACATAAGAAAGGAGGAACACTGCAGCAGGCCCGCTGGCCCATACTAGGCAGGAACACTGCAGCAGGCCCGCTGGCCCATACTAGGCAGGCCCTTTACAATTCATCCCACTAACAAACATTTGACCAACCCAACTTTCAATGCCACCCAAGAAACAAGCTCCGATGTGCAAGTCCCACTCAAATCCAACCCCTCCCACTCATGTACTTATCCAACCTAAATTTGAAACTACCCAAAGTCCTAGCCTCAATAACCCAACTAGGTAGACTGTTCCACTCATCAACTACCCTATTTCCAAACCAATACTTTCCTATGTCCTTTCTAAATAAGAACATAAGAACATAAGAACATAAGAAAGGAGGAACACTGCAGCAGGCCTGTTGGCCCATACTAGGCAGGTCCTTTACAATTCATCCCACTAACAAACATTTGACCAACCCAATTTTCAATGCTACCCAAGAAATAAGCTCTGATGTGCAAGTCCCACTCAAATCCAACCACTCCCACTCATGTACTTATAAGAACATAAGAACATAAGAAAGGAGGAACACTGCAGCAGGCCTGCTGGCCCATACTAGGCAGGTCCTTTACAATTCATCCCACTAACAAACATTTGACCTACCCAATTTTCAATGCTACCCAAGAAATAAGCTCTGATGTGCAAGTCCCACTCAAATCCAACCCATCCCACTCATGTATTTATCCAACCTAAATTTGAAACTACCCAAAGTCCTAGCCTCAATAACCCAACTAGGTAGACTGTTCCACTCATCTACTACCCTATTTCCAAACCAATACTTTCCTATGTCCTTTCTAAATCTAAACTTATCTAATTTAAATCCATTACTGCGGGTTCTCTCTTGGAGAGATATTCTCAAGACCTTGTTAATATCCCCTTTATTAATACCTATCTTCCACTTATACACTTCGATCAGGTCTCCCCTCATTCTTCGTCTAACAAGTGAATGTAACTTAAGAGTCTTCAATCTTTCTTCATAAGGAAGATTTCTAATGCTATGTATTAATTTAGTCATCCTACGCTGAATGTTTTCTAACGAATTTATATCCATTCTGTAATATGGAGACCAGAATTGAACTGCATAATCTAGGTGAGGCCTTACTAATGATGTATAAAGCTGCAGTATGACCTCTGGACTTCTGTTGCTTACACTTCTTGATATAAATCCCAGTAATCTATTTGCCTTATTACGTACGCTTAGGCATTGCTGTCTTGGTTTAAGGTTCCTGCTTACCATAACCCCCAAGTCCTTTTCGCAATCTGTATGGTTAAGTTCTACATTATTTAACTTATAAGTGCTAGGGTTATGGACACTCCCGAGCTTCAGAACCTTGCATTTATCTACATTGAACTGCATCTGCCACTTTTCTGACCAAGAGTAGAGTTTGTCTAAATCCTCCTGAAGTTCCCTAACATCTACGTTTGAATCAATTATCCTACCTATCTTCGTGTCATCGGCGAATTTGCTCATATCACTAGCAATTCCTTCATCAAGATCATTGATATATATTATAAACAACAACGGGCCCAAGACTGATCCCTGAGGAACGCCACTTGTTACTGATCCCCACTCGGATTTAACCCCATTTATGGACACTCTTTGCTTCCTGTCTGTGAGCCATGATTCGATCCACGAGAGCACCCTTCCCCCAATGCCATGAGCTGCTACTTTCTTCAACAGTCTTTGGTGCGGAACTCTATCAAATGCCTTACTAAAATCTAAGTAAATAATATCAAATTCTTTATCGTGGTCAACAGCCTCAAAAGCTTTACTGAAGAAAGTTAATAAATTAGTTAGACAAGACCGGCCTCTTGTGAATCCATGCTGAGTATCATTAATCAAGCTATGCTTATCGAGATGGCTTCTTATAATCTCAGCTATAATTGACTCTAGTAATTTGCCTACAATTGAGGTCAGGCTTATTGGGCGGTAATTTGACGGTAACGACTTGTCCCCTGTTTTAAAAATAGGAATTACATTAGCCATCTTCCACATATCAGACACTGCACCTGTTTGAAGAGATAAATTAAAAATATTAGTTAATGGTTCACAGACTTCCATTTTGCATTCCTTTAGAACCCTTGAAAAAACCTCATCAGGACCCGGTGACTTATTTTGCTTCAGTCTGTCTATCTGCTTCACAACCATTTCACTAGTGACTGTGATGTTACATAATTTATCTTCTTCTGATCCACTATAAAAATTAATTACCGGAATATTATTAGTGTCTTCCTGTGTAAAAACCGAGAGAAAATAATTATTTAAAATCGAGCACATTTCATTCTCTTTGTCAGTAAGATGCCCATAGTTATTTTTAAGGGGACCTATCTTATCTCTGACTTTTGTTCTATAGACCTGGAAAAAACTTTTTGGGTTAGTTTTAGAATCCCTAGCAACTTTAATTTCATAGTCCCTTTTAGCTTTTCTTATCCCCTTTTTAATGTCCCTCTTAATGTCAATATACTGATTCATAAGATGACCCTCGCCTCTTTTGATACGCCTATAAATTCCTTTCTTATGCCCTAGTAGATATTTCAGCCTATTATTCATCCATTTTGGGTCATTTCTATTTGATCTAATTTCCTTATAAGGGATAAACGTTCTTTGAGCAGCATGTATTGTGTTCAGAAAACTGTCATATTGATAGATCTCTTCGTTACCCCAGTCAACAGATGATAAGTGTTCTCTAAGCCCATCGTAATCTGCTAAGCGAAAATCTGGGACTGTTACTGAGTTATCCCTACTATCATACTTCCATTCAATTCTACATGTAATTGATTTGTGGTCGCTAGCACCCAGTTCCTCTGAAACTTCTAAATTATTAACAAGGGAGTCATTGTTTGCCAGAACTAAGTCAAGCAGGTTATTACCCCTTGTAGGTTCTGTCACAAACTGCTTCAAAAAACAATCCTGAACTACTTCTAAGAAATCGTATGATTCTAAATTCCCAGTCAAGAAATTCCAATCAATATGACTAAAGTTAAAGTCTCCTAGAATTACTACATTATCGTGCCTTGTGGCCCTAACAATTTCCTCCCATAATAGTCTCCCCTGGTCCCTATCTAAATTTGGGGGACGGTATATCACACCTAAAATTAATTTTTCATGCCCCTCTGAAAATTCTATCCAAACAGACTCTGTATGTGTTACTTCAGACTTAATACCCGACACCTAGATAAGTGAACCCCATCCCTGGCATACATGTCATTTCTGCCATAGAAGAGGTCCCAGTTGTCAATGAATGTTACCGCATTTTCCTTACAGTATTTGTCCAGCCAGCAATTGACACCAATTGCTCTGGACAACCATTCATTTCCAACTCCTCTCCTTGGCAAAATGCCACATATGACAGGTTTCCCACCCTTCCTCCTAATTATCTCTATTGCTGACCTATACCTGCTAATCAGGTCCTCACTCCTACGTCTGCCAACATCGTTGCCTCCAGCACTGAGACAGATAATAGGATTGCTCCCATTACCTCTCATGATGTCATCCAGATGGCTAACAATATCCTTCATCCCAGCCCCAGGAAAACACACTCTCTGCCTCCTACTCCTATCCTTCAAGCAGAATACCCTATCCATGTACCTAATCTGGCTATCCCCAACAACAACAATGTTTTTACCTTCCATGACATTCGTCGGGTAGCACCGAGAATGCGTTGGAGGTTTCCACGGGAGTTTCCACAGCAGTCTCTTTCTTCTTCATCGTTTCTGGCTTTCCATTCGTCTTCTTGATCGTCAACTTCGTCGTCCCCTGCTGTCCAGCCACTGACCACGATCCCTTCTTGACCTGAGGACTCGAAACAGCCATCACACTAGCCTATGCAGACGACATTACACAACTTATCACTCATGCCAATATAGATACACTCACACACAAAACACAAAATGAGGTTGACAGGATAGCCATCTGGGAACAAAAATGGAGGATCAAAACCAATGCAGCAAAATCCAGCATTACGTATTTTAACTACAGGAAACGTGATCCTCCATTACCTGTCGAACTCAGAACAGCTGACACCCGCACTTACTTCCCTATCACACAATCTGTCACTGTCCTTGGCGTTAATCTTGACTACCTTCTTCGTTTACACGGACACATTCACTCAAGGCATGCAATAGCTAGTAAGGCCCTTGCGGGCCTCTACAAGCTGAAACATGCCTCTCAACGCACCAAACTACACCTCTACAAATCCCTAATACGTCCTCTGATAACTTACTCTCCTCTAGCCCTCTCTCTTGCAGCAAAAACAAACTTACTTAAGCTGCAGCGTGTCCAGAACAAGGCGCTGCGCTGGGTGCTTGATGTCAGATGGGAGGACTTCGCCACAAGCGAGTCTCTCCATGCCCAGTTAGACGTCCCTGCGCTGAATCTGTACTGGAAGAGGCTCAGTGACAGACAGATAGACAAACTTGAGACACGACATGACTACTGGACCTCTCTCCTTGACGAAGACATTCGCAGACCCACAAACCAACACAACCTTTTCTACTCCTTGCATGATCCTGCTCCTAACCCTACTTACAAATAACCTTGGATCCACTGACAGGTACCTTCTAAGACAGGTACCATTCTCTGACCCACGTTCGCCTTAGCTTTTTTGGGTTAAGACATGACTCAGTTCTGCACTCCTCTCTAGCTCTAAAGGTCGCAAGTCCCTTACTCCCAGCTCACCCCACCGGAGTCCCAACAGAAGAACCGGATTTTCTCTTTTCAATATCTGTCCCACGATCGCCTTTGCTGCTGGGTTAAGCCCTGGCTCTATTTCTACGACTAAGAACACTCCTCTCCAGCACTATTCTTCGTCTGTCCCGTCTTCCCCGCTCATCCCATTTGGGATCTTACCTGAACTTTCGTTCGTTCGTTCGTTCCTATGCTGTACATTCTACAAGATTGATGGACTGAACACATCGACTCCAGGTTGAGGGACTGATTACCTCATTCTCCTCCTCTCCTTACGCCTTCCTCTTTGTATTGGACTGATGAAGCCACTGTGTGGCGAAACGTTTCCTGAATAAAGATTCCCATATGCTGCATAAGTGTCTCAATCTTCAACATATCAAGAAGTTGTGATGAATGGTTTGAAAAACCGACAAGTTGAAGAATGTAAGCAACGTAAGTCCAGAGGTTATATTGCAGTTTTATAAGAACATAAGAAAGGAGGAACACTGCAGCAGGCCTGTTGGCCCATCTACAACTCATCCCACTAACAAAACATTTGCCCAACCCAATTTTCAATGATACCCAAGAAATAAGCTCTGATGTGCAAGTCCCACTCAAATCCAACCCCTCTCACTCATAAGAACATGAATGGAGGAACACTGCAGAAGGCCTACTGGCCCATGTGAGGCAGGTCCTCATCAAAACGGCCTCTACCCAAAGCTACCCAAGAAATAACTCCCGTACCCAATGACACCAATCAAACCCAGCCCCTCACACTCATATATTTGTCCAGTCTCTTCTTAAAGCTACCCAAGGTCCTAGCCTCTACCACCCCACTGGAAAGACTGTTCCACGCATCTACAACTCTGTTAGAAAACCAGTACTTGCCTATGTCCTTTCTAAATCTAAATTTTTCCAACTTAAATCCAATATTTCTGGTTCTTACCTGGTTCGACACCCTCAGTACTTTATTATCTCCCTTGTTTATGCCCATCATCCACTTGTACACTTCAATGATATCTCCCCTCATTCTACGCCTCTCCAGAGAGTGGAGATTTAAGGCTTTAAGACTGATCGTGATCATTGGTCATAAATATTTATTTTACATAGTTTTCGTTAATGCTTCAGTTAGGATGATTTTTTCATGTTTTTCTTTTTTTATTGTAAGAACTTTTTCTAAATTCTTCTTCGAATTTTCGTTTATAATTTTTCAATTACTTTTCTCCCGAAGGGATACGAAAAGTTAGTTTAATATCAGTCTTTCCTCACACTCCGTTTTCCGTTTCCCGTTGAAGATTTTTGCTAGGTGTTATTCTGACTTTCATAACCCCTTTAATTATATCACCAGACCCTATTCATTGGTTTCAATATATCTGCCTATCTAATTAGGTTTTTCACTTTATTCCCTTATATGAAGATATTTTCTCCATTTTCTTGAAAAGAATTCCATCTTCCCCCACACTTTTTCTTTTACTTTCCTTCCCACTATATTTTTTAAAAAAGGTGGACAATCTTGTGTTATCTCCCTTCTCTTGTAGTTTGACTTGACTATTCTGTTTCCTTGATCATTTCAATGCTTCACTTCATCAGGTAGTTAAAATTAACTCTTGCTTACTTGTTCCTCTCTCTTTTGTCGATTCCTTTACGTCCTTTTATTATTGTTTCAGTCGAATTAGAACATAAGAACATAAGAATGTAGGAACACTGCAGAAGGCCTACTGGCCCATACGAGGCAGGTCCTTATCAAAACGATCTCTACCTAAAGCTACTCAAGAAACAACTCCCGCACCCCCCAACACCAATCAAACCCAGCCCCTCCCACTCATATATTTGTCCAGTCTCTTCTTAAAGCTACCCAAGGTCCTAGCCTCTATCACCCCACTGGGAAGACTGTTCCACGCATCTACAACTCTGTTAGAAAGCCAGTACTTACCTATGTCCTTTCTAAATCTAAATTTATCCAACTTAAATCCATTATTCCTGGTTCTTACCTGGTTCGACACCCTCAGTACTTTATTAATGTCTCCCTTGTTTATGCCCGTCATCCACTTATACACTTCAATGATATCTCCCCTCATTCTACGCCTCTCCAGAGAGTGGAGATTTAATGCTTTAAGTCTATCTTCATACGGGAGGTTCCTTACACAGTAAATCATTTTAGTCATTCTTCTCTGTATGTTCTCTAATGAGTCTATGTCCATCCTGTAGTAAGGGGACCAAAACTGAGCAGCATAATCTAAATGAGGCCTCACTAGTGATGTATAGAGCTGTAAAATAACTTTTGGACTTCTGTTACTTATACTTCTTGAGATAAATCCAAGTAATCTGTTGGCCTTGTTGCGCATAAGAACATAAGAACATAAGAAAGAACATAAGAAAGGAGGAACACTGCAGAAGGCCTGTTGGCCCATACTAGGCAGCCTATGACACAGACAAAGAAGACTTAATAAAAGATATCAGTACTAAGAACAAAGTCTCTGTTGACGATATTTACAGACCAGAAAACTCTACCATTCTCAAAATACGCTGTTCAACTCCTGCTGACGCCTCTACACTCTTCAGTCAAGGAATCTTTGCCAAGACCATCCGCATTCCTCCAAACGCTCTCTTCACTCCGAACTTCCACCCAATCACACAATGTCTTAAATGCTACAAATTCGGCCACGACAAAAACACATGCACATCTACACAAGTCTGCTCCAGATGTTCAGCAACTGGCCACTTCTGGAATACTTGCAACCTCCCCCTTAAATGTTCTAACTGCGGCGGGTCACACACTGCAGTTGCAAATTCCTGCCCTTCTAGAAAGCACATTCTCTCCTCCCTCAGAGCAAACCAACCTCCCTCCCTACCCAACCCCTTCCCTGCTCCTCCCTCCCCTTCCTTACCTCCCTCCCCTTCCACACCTCCCTCCCCTACACCCAATGCCTGGGCCTCCCCACGCACTTGGTCTACCTCTTCTACTCTACACACATCAAACACCAACACACAGACTACAAGCACTTCTCCTTCTACACCCACACTAGACTATAAAACTAACTGTCAACTTGCCACTGCTGCCCACTCTGCGATGGTAATCTCACAAGCTTACCAATCAGACTACTCACATGTCCTTAACCTAATCTTGTCTGCTAACAATCTTCCCTCTTTAATTATCCCTCCTTCCTGCTTCTCTTCCAAGCCTCCTACAACCTCTCCCTCCTTCCTCTCTCCCACCCCCCCACTTCCTACTCCCACCAGCTCTCCTCCTCCACTACCTCTCTTCACTACTTCTACACCTCCCACCAACACCCCTACTGCTACTGCTACGACCACCCCTCCCCCCACTTCCTTACCCACTTCATCCCCTTCCAAAGCTTCCACTTCCTCACAGCTTACCAAAACTTCCACTTCCTCTGCATCCACCTTCGCCCACTCCACCACAACCAAAACCTCATCCAGGTCCAACTCCACCTCCTCCAGACAAAATCCACTCAAACCTAAACCTGCCCCAACTTCTAACGGACAGACCAAAGAACATAAAAACAGATCCATCTCTTCCTCCCCCTCCAGGAAACGGGTCCGTAGCACCTACAAACACACATCCACTGATGGCACCACTATCACGGGCTTTAATCCAAACTCCTCCCCCGACATTAACTTTGCTAAGACGAAACCATTAAATCACGTTTAAGGCGATTCAGTTCAACGTACGTTCTTACTTTACAATTAGACACCTACTGGCCGAGCTCCTTGAAGCAGAGAGGCCAGATATTGTTTTGCTAAACAGTACCTGCCTCAAAGCCCCTCAATGTATCCGCCATTATGGTTATACTGCACTACAGTCCCCCTATGATCCCCACGATGGGGTTGCCATCCTTGTCAATTCCAACATAAAACATGAATTTCTCCCAATCCCTTTTATTCACCAACACTGTCTTGCGGTCAGAATACACACCCACCTTGGCCCCTTTATCTTTTTCACCACCTATGCTCGCCCAAACACTACTCTCAACATACACGACCTCTCCTTAGTCTTCAACTACACCAACACACCAACTTACCTACTAGCTGACATGAATGCCAAACACACTGCCTTTCATCACACCAGTAACAACCAACTTGGTCACCAATTACTCAACTTCACAAACCATAAACACCTAATTCATCTTGGCCCAGACTTCAATACCTTCTTCAACCACACGGGCCAAGGCAAACCAGACATCATTCTGGCAAACCGAGCCAGCTCTCTATTTCAACATTACATCTCACCTGGCCCTATTACAGGCTCTGATCACATCCCAGTCATCTTACACATCTCCTCCAACCCTATCCTCATTCCAACCACACCTTCATTCTCCTACAAGAACGCTGACTGGGATGCTTTCAAACAACACATAGACAATATTAACCTCACCTATGACTACAACAACAAACCTATCTCTGACATCGATACTCAACTTGATCTCATCCAGGACACCATTACACAAGCAGCCAACATCGCAATACCAAAGAAAACTCACACCACTCGTTATTCCTTCAAACCGTCACTCAGAACAAGAAGACTAATTATCTGCTACCACAACCGCTTCCTCTACAACACACATAGATTTAATCAAGTCCGATTAGATCTCACTTACCTTAGAAACAACATTTTACACAGCCTAGACCAAGACCACAACAATCACTGGTCACGACTAATACAACAAGCGGACAGGCAGCGTGTTAAAAACACTAAAGCCTTCTGGAACTTTATCAAAAAAATCAGAGGCACTACTCCCACCAACAAATTCAAACACATCACCCACAACAACACACACATCTCAGACCCACAGGCTGCTACCAACATCTTCAAACACATCTGGGAGAACATCTTCCACGCTCACCCACCTCACCCTAACGTTATTCAACACATTCAGAACATAGAACACTGGAACACTGCACACACACAAGAAACAACACCAGACAGCCACATACATCTAGACACTCTTACCTCCTCCCAAGAACTCGACACTCCTTTCACCAACACAGACATTAAAACTCTCCTCAGACACCTTCCTCCAAAGGCTCCTGGTGCCTCTGGCCTAAACCATATTATCCTGAAACACCTTCCTGACTCTATCATTACTGCCTACACAAACCTCCTCAATGCCTCCCTTGCCTCTGGATACTTCCCTTCCCTCTTCAAAGCTGCTACTGCTATCCTCCTTCCTAAACCCAATAAAGACCACTCTGACCCTAGAAACTATCGCCCTATCAGCCTCCTCGAAACTTTAGGAAAACTCTTTGAAAAACTCATTAATCATCGCCTTCGCAGATACCTGGAACATAATTCTCTACTTTCAGATGGCCAGTTTGGCTTCAGAACACACAGATCCACACAGGATGCCATTAACATCATTCTCAACTACATCCACATAAACACAAAACAAAGAAACAGGACAGCCCTGGTTGCAAAAGACGTTGAAAAAGCTTTTGACACTGTGTGGCACGAGGGGCTCAAGTACAAACTCTGCACTAACTTCAACCTGCCTCTCAATACTCGTAAACTCCTCTGCAACTTCCTAGACGGCCGTACCATGAGAATCAAATTCCAAGGCTGTTACTCTGACTACTTCACACTAAATGCTGGAGTACCCCAGGGATCTGTCCTTTCCCCTACCCTCTACATTTTATACACTAACGACATTCCAACACCTATATACCACAACTCCATCACACTAGCCTATGCAGACGACATTACACAACTTATCACTCATGCCAATATAGATACACTCACACACAAAACACAAAATGAGGTTGACAGGATAGCCATCTGGGAACAAAAATGGAGGATCAAAACCAATGCAGCAAAATCCAGCATTACGTATTTTAACTACAGGAAACGTGATCCTCCATTACCTGTCGAACTCAGAACAGCTGACACCCGCACTTACTTCCCTATCACACAATCTGTCACTGTCCTTGGCGTTAATCTTGACTACCTTCTTCGTTTACACGGACACATTCACTCAAGGCATGCAATAGCTAGTAAGGCCCTTGCGGGCCTCTACAAGCTGAAACATGCCTCTCAACGCACCAAACTACACCTCTACAAATCCCTAATACGTCCTCTGATAACTTACTCTCCTCTAGCCCTCTCTCTTGCAGCAAAAACAAACTTACTTAAACTGCAGCGTGTCCAGAACAAGGCGCTGCGCTGGGTGCTTGATGTCAGATGGGAGGACTTCGCCACAAGCGAGTCTCTCCATGCCCAGTTAGACGTCCCTGCGCTGAATCTGTACTGGAAGAGGCTCAGTGACAGACAGATAGACAAACTTGAGACACGACATGACTACTGGACCTCTCTCCTTGACGAAGACATTCGCAGACCCACAAACCAACACAACCTTTTCTACTCCTTGCATGATCCTGCTCCTAACCCTACTTACAAATAACCTTGGATCCGCTGACAGGTACCTTCTAAGACAGGTACCATTCTCTGACCCACGTTCGCCTTAGCTTTTTTGGGTTAAGACATGACTCAGTTCTGCACTCCTCTCTAGCTCTAAAGGTCGCAAGTCCCTTACTCCCAGCTCACCCCACCGGAGTCCCAACAGAAGAACCGGAATTTCTCTTTTCAATATCTGTCCCACGATCGCCTTTGCTGCTGGGTTAAGCCCTGGCTCTATTTCTACGACTAAGAACACTCCTCTCCAGCACTATTCTTCGTCTGTCCCGTCTTCCCCGCTCATCCCATTTGGGATCTTACCTGAACTTTCGTTCGTTCGTTACCATTCTCAAAATACGCTGTTCTACTCCTGCTGACGCCTCTACACTCTTCAGTCAAGGAATCTTTGCCAAGACCATCCGCATTCCTCCAAACGCTCTCTTCACTCCGAACTTCCACCCAATCACACAATGTCTTAAATGCTACAAATTCGGCCACGACAAAAACACATGCACATCTACACAAGTCTGCTCCAGATGTTCAGCAACTGGCCACTTCTGGAATACTTGCAACCTCCCCCTTAAATGTTCTAACTGCGGCGGGTCACACACTGCAGTTGCAAATTCCTGCCCTTCTAGAAAGCACATTCTCTCCTCCCTCAGAGCAAACCAACCTCCCTCCCTCCCCAACCCCTTCCCTGCTCCTCCCTCCCCTTCCTTACCTCCCTCCCCTTCCACACCTCCCTCCCCTACCCCCAATGCCTGGGCCTCCCCACGCACTTGGTCTACCTCTTCTACTCTACACACATCAAACACCAACACACAGACTACAAGCACTTCTCCTTCTACACCCACACTAGACTACAAAACTAACTGTCAACTTGCCACTGCTGCCCACTCTGCGATGGTAATCTCACAAGCTTACCAATCAGACTACTCACATGTCCTTAACCTAATCTTGTCTGCTAACAATCTTCCCTCTTTAATTATCCCTCCTTCCTGCTTCTCTTCCAAGCCTCCTACAACCTCTCCCTCCTTCCTCTCTCCCACCCCCCCACTTCCTACTCCCACCAGCTCTCCTCCTCCACTACCTCTCTTCACTACTTCTACACCTCCCACCAACACCCCTACTGCTACTGCTACGACCACCCCTCCCCCCACTTCCTTACCCACTTCATCCCCTTCCAAAGCTTCCACTTCCTCACAGCTTACCAAAACTTCCACTTCCTCTGCATCCACCTTCGCCCACTCCACCACAACCAAAACCTCATCCAGGTCCAACTCCACCTCCTCCAGACAAAATCCACTCAAACCTAAACCTACCCCAACTTCTAACGGACAGACCAAAGAACATAAAAACAGATCCATCTCTTCCTCCCCCTCCAGGAAACGGGTCCGTAGCACCTACAAACACACATCCACTGATGGCACCACTATCACGGGCTTTAATCCAAACTCCTCCCCCGACATTAACTTTGCTAAGACGAAACCATTAAATCACGTTTAAGGCGATTCAGTTCAACGTACGTTCTTACTTTACAATTAGACACCTACTGGCCGAGCTCCTTGAAGCAGAGAGGCCAGATATTGTTTTGCTAAACAGTACCTGCCTCAAAGCCCCTCAATGTATCCGCCATTATGGTTATACTGCACTACAGTCCCCCTATGATCCCCACGATGGGGTTGCCATCCTTGTCAATTCCAACATAAAACATGAATTTCTCCCAATCCCTTTTATTCACCAACACTGTCTTGCGGTCAGAATACACACCCACCTTGGCCCCTTTATCTTTTTCACCACCTATGCTCGCCCAAACACTACTCTCAACATACACGACCTCTCCTTAGTCTTCAACTACACCAACACACCAACTTACCTACTAGCTGACATGAATGCCAAACACACTGCCTTTCATCACACCAGTAACAACCAACTTGGTCACCAATTACTCAACTTCACAAACCATAAACACCTAATTCATCTTGGCCCAGACTTCAATACCTTCTTCAACCACACGGGCCAAGGCAAACCAGACATCATTCTGGCAAACCGAGCCAGCTCTCTATTTCAACATTACATCTCACCTGGCCCTATTACAGGCTCTGATCACATCCCAGTCATCTTACACATCTCCTCCAACCCTATCCTCATTCCAACCACACCTTCATTCTCCTACAAGAACGCTGACTGGGATGCTTTCAAACAACACATAGACAATATTAACCTCACCTATGACTACAACAACAAACCTATCTCTGACATCGATACTCAACTTGATCTCATCCAGGACACCATTACACAAGCAGCCAACATCGCAATACCAAAGAAAACTCACACCACTCGTTATTCCTTCAAACCGTCACTCAGAACAAGAAGACTAATTATCTGCTACCACAACCGCTTCCTCTACAACACACATAGATTTAATCAAGTCCGATTAGATCTCACTTACCTTAGAAACAACATTTTACACAGCCTAGACCAAGACCACAACAATCACTGGTCACGACTAATACAACAAGCGGACAGGCAGCGTGTTAAAAACACTAAAGCCTTCTGGAACTTTATCAAAAAAATCAGAGGCACTACTCCCACCAACAAATTCAAACACATCACCCACAACAACACACACATCTCAGACCCACAGGCTGCTACCAACATCTTCAAACACATCTGGGAGAACATCTTCCACGCTCACCCACCTCACCCTAACGTTATTCAACACATTCAGAACATAGAACACTGGAACACTGCACACACACAAGAAACAACACCAGACAGCCACATACATCTAGACACTCTTACCTCCTCCCAAGAACTCGACACTCCTTTCACCAACACAGACATTAAAACTCTCCTCAGACACCTTCCTCCAAAGGCTCCTGGTGCCTCTGGCCTAAACCATATTATCCTGAAACACCTTCCTGACTCTATCATTACTGCCTACACAAACCTCCTCAATGCCTCCCTTGCCTCTGGATACTTCCCTTCCCTCTTCAAAGCTGCTACTGCTATCCTCCTTCCTAAACCCAATAAAGACCACTCTGACCCTAGAAACTATCGCCCTATCAGCCTCCTCGAAACTTTAGGAAAACTCTTTGAAAAACTCATTAATCATCGCCTTCGCAGATACCTGGAACATAATTCTCTACTTTCAGATGGCCAGTTTGGCTTCAGAACACACAGATCCACACAGGATGCCATTAACATCATTCTCAACTACATCCACATAAACACAAAACAAAGAAACAGGACAGCCCTGGTTGCAAAAGACGTTGAAAAAGCTTTTGACACTGTGTGGCACGAGGGGCTCAAGTACAAACTCTGCACTAACTTCAACCTGCCTCTCAATACTCGTAAACTCCTCTGCAACTTCCTAGACGGCCGTACCATGAGAATCAAATTCCAAGGCTGTTACTCTGACTACTTCACACTAAATGCTGGAGTACCCCAGGGATCTGTCCTTTCCCCTACCCTCTACATTTTATACACTAACGACATTCCAACACCTATATACCACAACTCCATCACACTAGCCTATGCAGACGACATTACACAACTTATCACTCATGCCAATATAGATACACTCACACACAAAACACAAAATGAGGTTGACAGGATAGCCATCTGGGAACAAAAATGGAGGATCAAAACCAATGCAGCAAAATCCAGCATTACGTATTTTAACTACAGGAAACGTGATCCTCCATTACCTGTCGAACTCAGAACAGCTGACACCCGCACTTACTTCCCTATCACACAATCTGTCACTGTCCTTGGCGTTAATCTTGACTACCTTCTTCGTTTACACGGACACATTCACTCAAGGCATGCAATAGCTAGTAAGGCCCTTGCGGGCCTCTACAAGCTGAAACATGCCTCTCAACGCACCAAACTACACCTCTACAAATCCCTAATACGTCCTCTGATAACTTACTCTCCTCTAGCCCTCTCTCTTGCAGCAAAAACAAACTTACTTAAACTGCAGCGTGTCCAGAACAAGGCGCTGCGCTGGGTGCTTGATGTCAGATGGGAGGACTTCGCCACAAGCGAGTCTCTCCATGCCCAGTTAGACGTCCCTGCGCTGAATCTGTACTGGAAGAGGCTCAGTGACAGACAGATAGACAAACTTGAGACACGACATGACTACTGGACCTCTCTCCTTGACGAAGACATTCGCAGACCCACAAACCAACACAACCTTTTCTACTCCTTGCATGATCCTGCTCCTAACCCTACTTACAAATAACCTTGGATCCGCTGACAGGTACCTTCTAAGACAGGTACCATTCTCTGACCCACGTTCGCCTTAGCTTTTTTGGGTTAAGACATGACTCAGTTCTGCACTCCTCTCTAGCTCTAAAGGTCGCAAGTCCCTTACTCCCAGCTCACCCCACCGGAGTCCCAACAGAAGAACCGGAATTTCTCTTTTCAATATCTGTCCCACGATCGCCTTTGCTGCTGGGTTAAGCCCTGGCTCTATTTCTACGACTAAGAACACTCCTCTCCAGCACTATTCTTCGTCTGTCCCGTCTTCCCCGCTCATCCCATTTGGGATCTTACATAAGAAGAACATAAGAATGTAGGAACACTGCAGAAGGCCTACTGGCCCATACGAGGCAGGTCCTTATCAAAACGACATCTACCTAAAGCTACTCAAGAAATAACTCCCGTACCCCTTGACACCAATCAAACCCAGCCCCTCCCACTCATATATTTGTCCAGTCTCTTCTTAAAGCTACCCAAGGTCCTAGCCTCTATCACCCCACTGGGAAGACTGTTCCACGCATCTACAACTCTGTTAGAAAACCAGTACTTACCTATGTCCTTTCTAAATCTAAATTTATCCAACTTAAATCCATTATTCCTGGTTCTTACCTGGTTCGACACCCTCAGTACTTTATTAAGAACATAAGAACATAAGAAAGGAGGAACACTGCAGCAGGCCTGTTGGCCCATACTAGGCAGGTCCTTTACAATTCATCCCACTAACAAACATTTGACCAACCCAATTTTCAATGCCACCCAAGAAATAAGCTCTGATGTGCAAGTCCCACTCAAATCCAACCCCTCCCACTCATGTACTTATCCAACCTAAATTTGAAACTACCCAAAGTCCTAGCCTCAATAACCCAACTAGGTAGACTGTTCCACTCATCAACTACCCTATTTCCAAACCAATACTTTCCTATGTCCTTTCTAAATCTAAACTTATCTAATTTAAATCCATTACTGCGGGTTCTCTCTTGGAGAGATATCCTCAAGACCTTGTTAATATCCCCTTTATTAATACCTATCTTCCACTTATACACTTCGATCAGGTCTCCCCTCATTCTTCGTCTAACAAGTGAATGTAACTTAAGAGTCTTCAATCTTTCTTCATAAGGAAGATTTCTAATGCTATGTATTAATTTAGTCATCCTACGCTGAATGTTTTCTAACGAATTTATGTCCATTCTGTAATATGGAGACCAGAATTGAGCTGCATAATCTAGGTGAGGCCTTACTAATGATGTATAAAGCTGCAGTATGACCTCTGGACTTCTGTTGCTTACACTTCTTGATATAAATCCCAGTAATCTATTTGCCTTATTACGTACGCTTAGGCATTGCTGTCTTGGTTTAAGGTTGCTGCTTACCATAACCCCCAAGTCCTTTTCGCAATCTGTATGGCTAAGTTCTACATTATTTAACTTATAAGTGCTAGGGTTATGGACACTCCCGAGCTTCAGAACCTTGCATTTATCTACATTGAACTGCATCTGCCACTTTTCTGACCAAGAGTAGAGTTTGTCTAAATCCTCCTGAAGTTCCCTAACATCTACGTTTGAATCAATTATCCTACCTATCTTCGTGTCATCGGCGAATTTGCTCATATCACTAGTAATTCCTTCATCAAGATCATTGATATATATTATAAACAACAACGGGCCCAAGACTGATCCCTGTGGAACGCCACTTGTTACTGATCCCCACTCGGATTTAACCCCATTTATGGACACTCTCTGCTTCCTGTCTGTGAGCCATGACTCGATCCACGAGAGCACCCTTCCCCCAATGCCATGAGCTGCTACTTTCTTCAACAGTCTTTGGTGCGGAACTCTATCAAATGCCTTACTAAAATCTAAGTAAACAATATCAAATTCTTTATCGTGGTCAACAGCCTCAAAAGCTTTACTGAAGAAAGTTAATAAATTAGTTAGACAAGACCGGCCTCTTGTGAATCCATGGCTTTAGATTTCTGCTTACCATGACTCCCAAGTCTTTTTCACATTCTGTATGACCAAGCTCTACTTCACCTAGATTATAGCTTCGAGGGTTATTTTCATTACCAAGGGCAAGTACCTTACACTTATCCACATTAAACTTCATCTGCCATTTCTCAGACCAAGACATTAATTTGTTCAAATCGTCCTGGAGTTCATTGATATCCTCCTCAGAGTGAATTATACGGCCTATCTTTGTATCATCAGCAAACTTACTCATGTCACTAGTAATCCCTTCATCAAGGTCATTAATGTAAATTATGAACAAGAGAGGGCCTAAAACTGATCCTTGTGGAACGCCACTAGTGACTAATCCCCATTCAGATTTCACTCCATTAATGGTAACTCTCTGCTTTCTATTGGTAAGCCATGCCTCAATCCATGCTAGAACTTTACCTCCTATACCATGAGCTGCCACTTTTCTTAAGAGTCTCTTGTGAGGTACTCTGTCGAAGGCTTTACTAAAATCCAAATAAACAATATCATATTCCTTATCACTGTCAACTGCCTCAAATGTTCTATTGAAGAACGTCAGTAAGTTTGTCAGGCAGGAACGACCTCTCGTGAATCCATGCTGAGATTCATTTATCAAGTTATG
Organism: Cherax quadricarinatus; assembly: GCF_038502225.1. Classification (NCBI taxonomy): domain Eukaryota; kingdom Metazoa; phylum Arthropoda; class Malacostraca; order Decapoda; family Parastacidae; genus Cherax; species Cherax quadricarinatus. The sequence goes on along the minus strand of NW_027196171.1, from coordinate 3,907 downwards.
CTCTTCAAGGTGACTTCTGATAATGTCAGCTATAATTGATTCTAATAACTTGCCCACTATAGATGTCAGGCTTATTGGACGGTAATTTGAAGGAGTGGACTTATCCCCTGATTTGAATATAGGAACCACATTAGCCATCTTCCACATCTCTGGCACAACACTGGTAAGGATGGACGCATTGAATACACTCGTTAATGGCTGACTAAGCTCCATCTTGCATTCCTTAAGTACCCTTGAAAACAACTCATCGGGTCCCGGGGACTTATTTTGTTTCAGTTTGTCTATCTGTTTAATAACCATGTCCCTCGTGACAGTAATATTAGTTAACTTAAATTCATCAGGAACTAAATAATTGTTAATTACTGGAATCTCATTTACATCTTCCTGTGTAAAAACTGACAAAAAATAGTCATTAAATAAGGAACACATTTCCAGTTCATTATCCGTCAGCTGTCCATTCCCAGATTTCAGAGGTCCTACTTTTTCCTTCACCTTCGTCCTATACACTTGAAAGAACCCCTTTGGATTAGTCTTTGATTCATTAGCAACTCTAATTTCATAGTCACGTTTAGCCTTTCTAATCGCCTTTTTTACTTCTCTTTTAAGCTGAACATATTGGTCAGTAAGGTTAACCTCTCCTCTTCTGATGCGCCTATAAATTCCCCTTTTCTCCCCTAATAGATGCTTTAGCCTCCTGTTAACCCATTTGGGATCGTTATTATTAGACCTAATTTCTCTCTGGGGAATGTATATACTCTGGGCACTGTGTACATTATTAAGAAAACAATCATAAAAGCAGATCCCTTCATATTCATAAGTATGATTATCGTCAATAAAATCATTAGCTAGATAACCCCAATCAAGATTAGACAGATGTTCCCTAAGTCCATTATAATCGGCAGAACGAAAATCGGGGATTTTTACTGTATTATCATTATTCTTGCATTCCCAATTAATGCTAAAGGTGATGGATTTGTGATCACTTGCGCCAAGCTCTTCAGTGATCTCCAGATTATTCACGAGTGTTTCCTTATTTGACAAGACTAGGTCTAGCAAATTATTACCCCTGGTAGGTTCAGTTACACTCTGTTTCAGAAAACAGTCCTGAACTGTTTCCATGAAGTCACTGGACTCTAGATTACCTGTCAAAGAATTCCAGTCAATTTGGCTAAAGTTAAAGTCCCCTACTATGACTACGTTACTGTGTCCAGAAGCCCTAACAATTTCGTCCCAAAGAAGTCTCCCTCTATCGTGATCCAAGCCTGGAGGTCGGTATATTACACCTAGAATTAGTTTTTCTTGACCCTCCACGAACTCTACCCAAACAGACTCTGTTACTGCTCCATCTATTTTTATACCTGTTTTTATGCAACAATTAATATTTTCTCGAACATACAATGCAACTCCTCCCCCCTTCCCATTACATCTATCCACATTGAATAACTTAAATCCCTGAATATTACACTCAGCAGTCATATCCCGACTCTTTAAATCATACCACGTTTCAGTTAATGCAATGATATCAAAGTTCCCAGCACATGCTACCAAACGTAGTTCATTAATTTTATTTCTTGCACTTCGACTGTTAGCATAAAATACCATCATATGTTTTTTCTTCTGCACATTTTTCCTATTCATCTTTGTTTTTACACAATTTCTGAAATTATCATTACCCAGAGTTACTCCATGACAGTTACTATTAAGATTCTTAATATCAGAGCATAAGTCAATATATCCATACTCATTATTAATCATTTCTAAACCCATACCTCTAACTAATCCTAGTTTAAAGTCCTAACAACCCCCTCAACTGAGTTAGCAAGAAAACCCACACCTGCCCTGGATAAGTGAACCCCATCCCTGGCATACATGTCATTTCGGCCATAGAAGTTGTCCCAGTTGTCAATGAATGGTACTGCATTATCCTTACAGTGTTTATCCAGCCAACAATTAATACCAATTGCTCTGGACAACCATTCATTACCAACACCTCTTCTTGGCAAAATGCCACATATAACAGGGCGCCCCCCCTTCTTCCTAATCATGTCTATAGCTGTCCTGAACTTTCTAACTAAATCCTCACTTCTACGCTTGCCTACATCATTGCCTCCAGCACTGAGGCAAATAATAGGATTGATCCCATTACCGTTCATGATGTTGTCAAGCCGGCTAACAATGTCCTCCATCCCAGCCCCAGGAAAGCATACCCTTTGTCTCCTACTCCTGTCCTTCAAGCAGAATGCCCTATCCATGTATCTAACCTGGCTATCCCCAACAACAACAATATTCTTACCTTCCTTGTTGTCGTTCGTCGTGACGATCCCAGTAGTAGACTCACATTCGTCGGGTAGCACCGAGAATGCGTTGGAGGTTTCCACGGGAGTTTCCACAGCAGTCTCTTTCTTCTTCATCGTTTCTGGCTTTCCATTCGTCTTCTTGATCGTCAACTTCGTCGTCCCCTGCTGTCCAGCCACTGACCACGATCCCTTCTTGACCTGAGGACTCGAAACAGGAGGACTACTACGAATCCTCTTGTTTTCCTCGGTCAATCGCCGTATCTCCATCTTCGCTGCCCTCAATTCTTCCTTAAGTTGCTGGTAAAGTTGCTCGATGGAGGGCATCTTGGTTCAGTCCACGGGAGCAAACAAGACACTTCTTCACAGAGTTAAGTACAGGTCAGCACTCAAAGTACAGGTCTTTGTGTCGGGCCAACCTTCTGGTTCCCAGTTTTTCCAGTCTTCCAACAGTCTCTCCCATGCCTAGCAATTTTGCTGGGATCTTGTGGTATCTCTGTTACGACTTTGATATCGCAACTTAACTAAAATGGTCCTGGCTCCTAAAGGCTGCTCACACTGCTGTCTAGGGGTTATAAAATTACACTGAAAAACACAGCAACTTTTGGTCAAATACACATTTGGTATGTTCCTCTGTCAAAATACTTGGTACTACGCTCATCCCTATGTCCTTGTTCAGTGACATTTACAGTCTGTCTCTTGAATGTTTGTTTATATTCCGGTATGCTTTCCCATCTCTTATTTTTTTTTTAAATCTTGCATTTGCTGGGGTTGAATTACAGTACGAACTTCGCTGACTAATCCTGAAGTTGGTCCAGATCCAATTGTAGCCTTTACGTGACTTTCCTGGTTAATATTCCTCTCTTTAGTTTGACATTATCTGTAAATTAGGATATGTCGGATCTCATCTCATGCTGCATATCATTCACATATTGCAGAAACAGTGCCAGTCCAGGTAGTGAATTGTGTGAAACCCAACTTGTTACACTTGATAGACTCCTCATGACAACGGAACTGGGCGACTGCTCCTAGGCTGAGGGACTATCTCATCTACCTCTTCAGCAGTCTGTTTTGGTCCTTGCATTGTACTGATAAAGTCACTGGTTGGTGAAACTTCTACGTAATAAAAATATTTGTTGTATATGTGCCTAATTCTTCAACATGGCATTATATACCGTTCTCTTCTTTCAGATAAGAATGTTTTGATCTACTAAAGTGGATTTTCTGTTGCTAAAGTTTATAAATCCTCTCCTTGTTGTCCAACCCTCTCACTTGCAGTACTAATTTTGTAGCAAACCTTTGGTTATTCTCCAGTTTCTTTACATGCTTGACCAGTCCCTCATATTGTTGGATGTGTGTGCTTTCATTTATCTAATTCTCTGTATAACTATGGACTTTCTGCATTCACAACTAAATGTTATCCATCTCCGTACAAGCATTGCATCATGCTGAAATAAAATTATTTTTATTATCATTATCTCGCTGCACTTTTATCATTCTAACAGTTTTACCTCTTTTCTTCCCCCTCCCTCTTACTTCTATCTAGTAATCACCGATTATTATATGTTCTCTGGCTCTTGATGTTCCATAATCGATTCGGATAAGATGAAGTC
>NW_027196170.1:0-104581 GCF_038502225.1 Cherax quadricarinatus | reverse complement strand
ATCGAGAAATTTTTGGGGTTGGGGGGTGAAAGTGGGAGGGGGATCCAAGGAGATGGAGACTTTGATTTCGAGAAATTTTTGGGGTTGGGGGTGAAAGTGGGAGGGGGATCCGAGGAAGTGGAGACTTTGAGATCGAGAAAAATTTGATCAGAGGAATTGGAGACTTTGATTTCGAGAAATTTTTGGGGTTGGGGGGTGAACGTCGGAGGGGGAATGGGGGGGTGGGTGAAAGTGAGAGGGGGAACCTCAAAAATTTGATCCAAGGAGAGCACAAGAAATTCAAAAAAAATTTGAAAAAAATCGGAAAAAAAATCGGGGGCGCGGGGGCGATCCGGACGACGCTGCAGAAGGCGCAGCAGAAGGCGCGGGCGGGCGCGACGGGCGCGACGGGCGCGGCGAGGGTGGTGGGTCGACGCGACAGGTGGGGGTGCAGGCGGGGGTCATGGGCGGGGGGTATTGGTTGGGGGGTCAAGGGTGGGGTGCGAGGGTGGGGGGTTGAGGGCGGGGGTCGTGGGCGGGGGGTCAAGGGTAGGGTGGACTCCAGGGCGAGGTCAAGGTCAAGGTCAAACCGGAAGTAACACCTAGGTGTGAAAAGGGGACGCTCGAGCCGCTGGCCCTAGACTGGATACACCGCTCTGTAGAAATCATGACTACTACAAGAACTCATTTAAAATTAATTTTTTTCTAAAATTTTCTCCTATACGTTTAAAGATATATTTGTTTCATTAATGTTAATGTAAAAAATTTTTAATTTTGCACCAGAAGAATCTTAGAAAACTTACCTAACCTTATTATAACAAGAACAATTTATTTTAGCCTAACTCAACTAAATATATTTTAGATTTGTTTACAATAATTTAATACTAAACAAACACAGTGAAATATATTTTTTTCGTTAGGGTCAGAATAATTTTGGCGAAATTATTGCATACACAAATTTACGCTTGTCCTATATGGCAAGATGAGCGTTGCTATTTAAGCCAAGATCGCAAGTTCTGCCTATTCGGCAAGACATATATATATTATATATATGTATACATTTATTATATATTTATTATATATATATATATTTATATATATATATATATATATATATATATATATATATATATATATATATATTTTATATATATATATATATATATATATATATATATATATATATATATATATATATATATATATATATATATATATATATATATATATATATATATATATATATATATATATATATGGGTGAGATGTTACCAACAAATTTTGTTGAAAATAAGAAAAAGTTTTGGAGTGAGATTAACAAGTTAAGAAAGCCTAGAGAACAAATTGATTTGTCAGTTAAAAATAGGAGAGGAGAGTTATTAAATGGAGAGTTAGAGGTATTGGGAAGATGGAAGGAATATTTTGAGGAATTGTTAAATGTTGATGAAGATAGGGAAGCTGTGATTTCGTGTATAGGGCAAGGAGGAATAACATCTTGTAGGAGTGAGGAAGAGCCAGTTGTGAGTGTGGGGGAAGTTCGTGAGGCAGTAGGTAAAATGAAAGGGGGTAAGGCAGCCGGGATTGATGGGATAAAGATAGAAATGTTAAAAGCAGGTGGGGATATAGTTTTGGAGTGGTTGGTGCAATTATTTAATAAATGTATGGAAGAGGGTAAGGTACCTAGGGATTGGCAGAGAGCATGCATAGTTCCTTTGTATAAAGGCAAAGGGGATAAAAGAGAGTGCAAAAATTATAGGGGGATAAGTCTGTTGAGTGTACCTGGTAAAGTGTATGGTAGAGTTATAATTGAAAGAATTAAGAGTAAGACGGAGAATAGGATAGCAGATGAACAAGGAGGCTTTAGGAAAGGTAGGGGGTGTGTGGACCAGGTGTTTACAGTGAAACATATAAGTGAACAGTATTTAGATAAGGCTAAAGAGGTCTTTGTGGCATTTATGGATTTGGAAAAGGCGTATGACAGGGTGGATAGGGGGGCAATGTGGCAGATGTTGCAAGTGTATGGTGTAGGAGGTAGGTTACTGAAAGCAGTGAAGAGTTTTTACGAGGATAGTGAGGCTCAAGTTAGAGTATGTAGGAAAGAGGGAAATTTTTTCCCAGTAAAAGTAGGCCTTAGACAAGGATGTGTGATGTCACCGTGGTTGTTTAATATATTTATAGATGGGGTTGTAAGAGAAGTAAATGCGAGGGTCTTGGCAAGAGGCGTGGAGTTAAAAGATAAAGAATCACACACAAAGTGGGAGTTGTCACAGCTGCTCTTTGCTGATGACACTGTGCTCTTGGGAGATTCTGAAGAGAAGTTGCAGAGATTGGTGGATGAATTTGGTAGGGTGTGCAAAAGAAGAAAATTAAAGGTGAATACAGGAAAGAGTAAGGTTATGAGGATAACAAAAAGATTAGGTGATGAAAGATTGAATATCAGATTGGAGGGAGAGAGTATGGAGGAGGTGAACGTATTCAGATATATGGGAGTGGACGTGTCAGCGGATGGGTCTATGAAAGATGAGGTGAATCATAGAATTGATGAGGGAAAAAGAGTGAGTGGTGCACTTAGGAGTCTGTGGAGACAAAGAACTTTGTCCTTGGAGGCAAAGACGGGAATGTATGAGAGTATAGTTTTACCAACGCTCTTATATGGGTGTGAAGCGTGGGTGATGAATGTTGCAGCGAGGAGAAGGCTGGAGGCAGTGGAGATGTCATGTCTGAGGGCAATGTGTGGTGTGAATATAATGCAGAGAATTCGTAGTTTGGAAGTTAGGAGGAGGTGCGGGATTACCAAAACTGTTGTCCAGAGGGCTGAGGAAGGGTTGTTGAGGTGGTTCGGACATGTAGAGAGAATGGAGCGAAACAGAATGACTTCAAGAGTGTATCAGTCTGTAGTGGAAGGAAGGCGGGGTAGGGGTCGGCCTAGGAAGGGTTGGAGGGAGGGGGTAAAGGAGGTTTTGTGTGCGAGGGGCTTGGACTTCCAGCAGGCATGCGTGAGCGTGTTTGATAGGAGTGAATGGAGACAAATGGTTTTTAATACTTGACGTGCTGTTGGAGTGTGAGCAAAGTAACATTTATGAAGGGATTCAGGGAAACCGGCAGGCCGGACTTGAGTTCTGGAGATGGGAAGTACAGTGCCTGCACTCTGAAGGAGGGGTGTTAATGTTGCAGTTTTAAAAACTGTAGTGTAAAGCACCCTTCTGGCAAGACAGTGATGGAGTGAATGATGGTGAAAGTTTTTCTTTTTCGGGCCACCCTGCCTTGGTGGGAATCGGCCGGTGTGATAATAAATAAAAAAAATATATGTCTTGCCGAATAGGCAGAACTTGCGGTCTTGGCTTAAATAGCAACGCTCATCTTGCCATATAGGGTGACTGAACAAGTAAGGGGAGCTGCTATGACCTGCCGAGGCGAGAGTCAGAAGCGTAGTTATATATATATACATATACATATATATATATATATATATATATATATATATATATATATATATATATATATATATATATATATATATATATATACATATAACTACGCTTCTGACTCTCGCCTCGGCAGGTCATAGCAGCTCCCCTTACTTGTTCAGTCACCCTACGATCCCCGTTGGGGAGGGGAACCTCTACTATCTCCATGATGTTTCATCGTGTTAGAATTAAGCCAAAGTCTGCTGTCGTCGACCCCTGTTTTACCATCTCCACGTCACCATACATGCGTGCAAAACGCTCTGTGTTCATGAAACGCCTTGACAGGCTAATCACGAACATGTCTATCGAGGAAATTAAATCATCACTTGAAGACCTCATCACTTGGGCCAAGATTGACTCTGTTGTGAAGATCCCCAACGCTTCCTCGATGCTCATGGTCACGTTTCTGGACGTTACCATGGCGACCAGAGCACTGTCTGATGGTCTGGCCATCTCTTACTACTACATCAACCCTCGTCAGATTGAACCTGAATGCTTCACGTACATAACACCATGTTGGACATGCTACTCTTACAGTTACTCTACTGCCGACTGTCACGTGAAGAACAAGAAGATATGTTCCACCTGTGGGACTGCAGGTCACGATTTTCGTTCTTGCACTTCCACTGCTGCTCCCATTTGCATCAACTGTAAGAGTGACCACCATACTCTTGCAGCCAAATGTCCAGTGCGTAAGGATATCTTCTCTAAGAAACTGAAGGAAGAAACTAAGAGGTCATCTGGAACCTCTCCTACATACGCTGCAGTTGCAAAGATTCAATCAACAACATCCAAGATTCTACAAGCCACTCAACAGTCGTCTCCACCACCTCTCACTATCCAACCTCCACCTGATGATATCTCTACCAAATTTTATTACTGCATGATGTTTGCTCACATGCAAAATGCTGCAAAACCTGGCTCTTTCAACACGACTGTTAATGAACTTCTTGCACTTAACAACATGCCATCATTAAACTTCCCTGCAAGTCCACCATCAGCTGAGATTTTATTAAAAACAATCCCGAAAATCGTCAATTTTGAAGCGCCAGATGACTTGAGAGAATTAATAACTGGAGGGATTAGGATTAAGACGACGAGAGCTGTCGTGAGATTGGAAGGAAGAAGGATAGGGAAGGATGGAAATGACTGTAAAAGGATGGGAAGGAGGAGAAGAGGAGCAATCAAGGCAAGTGGCCCAACCACTCTGGGACATGTGGTACCGAAGTACTGGAGACGTAGATGGAGAGGCTTGAATGATGTTGTTACTTGGCTCACTAGGAGAGGATGGCGAAGGCAGCGGTAGGAGCTGGGAGTGTCAGAAGGCAAGCAGGTTGAGTTGTATTGGTGGTGGTCAGCTTGAGGTGTGTTAAGCTACTATCCCATTAGAAAGAGTCTGGAACTTCTGTATTGACATGTGACTGATTCTAAATTTGCAATCTTGGTCGATCTTTGGAGAATTAAGGACATTGATGAGTTCTCTAAGTTAGAGAAAACGTGATGGACAAACGACGTACTTGACTTCTTCACTCTGGAGGAGGGGGATCAATGTCTGTGCATCCATTTCTTTAGGATAATCAGAAGTAGTGTAGAAAGCGAATCCACGTATCTTATTATACTGTTGTTCACCCTTAGAGTAATAGACAGGTGAAGTCGTTGATTGGTCAGTTTCAAGAAGTGTTGAAGGTGGAAGTGTAGATACGTTGTCAACTTCAGTAGACGAATTAGAAGATGTTTCTGGTGGCAAGGCTTCTGATTGGTTGGATTCAGTGAGGAGTGGTGGCGATGGAGGCTTCTCATTGGACGTTGTTGGAGTGACGTCATTAGTTGTTGGTGATGGTGTTGGAGCTGCTGCAGCAGAGGTGGTATCGTCGTTATCTATTATTAATTCCTTCAAGTCATCTGGCGGTTCAAAAGTGACGATCTTCGGGATTATTTGCAAAATATCAGCTGATGGTGGACTTGCAGGGAAGTTAAATGATGGCATGTTGTTAAGTGCAAGAAGTTCATTAATAGTCGTGTTGAAAGAGGCAGGTTTTGCAGCATTTTGCACGTGAGCAAACATCATGCAGTAATAGAATTTGGTAGAGATATCATCAGGTGGAGGTTGGATAGTGAGAGATGGTGGAGACGACTGTTGATTGTCTTGTAGAATCTTGGATGCTGTTGATTGAATCTTCGCAATTGCAGCGTATGAAGGAGAAGTTCCAGATGACTTCTTAGTTTCTTCCTTCAGTTTCTTAGAGAGGATATCTTTACGCACTGGACATTTGGCTGCAAGAGTATGGTGGTCACTCTTACAGTTGATGCAAGTGGGAGCAGCAGTGGAATTGCATGAACGAAAATCGTGACCTGCAGACCCACAGGTGGAGCATATCTTCTTATTCTTCACGTGGCAGTCGGCAGTAGAGTGACTGTACGAATAACATGTCCAGCAAGGTATTATATACGTGAAGCATTCAGGTTCAATCTGACGAGGGTTGATGTAGTAGTAAGAGATGGCCAGACCATCAGACAGTGCTCTGGTTGCCATCGTAACGTCTAGAAACGTGACTTTGAGCATCTAGGAAGCGTTGGGGATCTTCACAACAGAGTCAATCTTGGCCCAAGTGATGAGGTCTTCAAGTGATGACGTAATTTCCTCGATAGACATGTTCGTGATTAGCCTGTCAAGGCATTTCATGAACACAGAGCGTTTCGCACGCATGTATGGTGACGTGGAGATGGTAAAACCGCGGTCTTCCAATGTCTTCATGGCTGTAGGTGTAAGTACTTTGTCAGCTTCAGCATCATCGAGAAAGGTAACGATGAAAGCTTCTTTCAGTAAGGTAATCTTGGAGAATTTGGCGTGAAGACAAGTGTTGAGTGAGGTTGCAAGCTCAAGCTTAGTGGTATCGTCAACGGCAGCAGGCTTGGGCTTAATTCTCACACGATGTGACATGGTGGAGATGGTAGAGGTTCCTGTCCCAACGGGGATCATAGGGATACTGTGCAAGTAAGGAGAACTGCTATGACCTGCCAAGGCGAGAGTCAGAAGCAGAATCTTAATAACTGATAACGACACTACCACCTCTGCTGCAGCAGCTCCATCACCACCAACAACTAGTGACGTCACTCCAACAACGTCCAATGAGAAGCCTTCACCGCCACCACTCCTAATTGAAACCGACCAATCAGAAACCTTGCCACCAGAAACATTTTCCTATTCATCTACTAACAATGACAACAAATCTTCACTTCCACCTTCAACACCACTTAACAAAAAAGAAAAACCAACATCATCTTAAGACTCTCGACAAGATAAAGATGAAGATGAAGATGCAGACGAAAAAACATACTGTACATGGCCTGGAATCAACTTTTACACTACAGAAAATATCCTCATATATGCTGCTTTCTGAACTCCACTCTCACCTCATCCAAAAGAAAGTCAAGTTTACCACCGATTCTTCTCGTACATTTGAACTTTCTAATCTTATAAAGTACATTGAAGAACGATCTCAAGAGTCCCACTTACAACACTTGCTAACACGTATAGATATCATCCCTTTACAACGATTTAAACGTCTTGAGAATGGAACTCAATTCCAATTTTCAGTACACATCGTAAAACACCATCACAACTCCAAGTAATCACCAAGCCACTATGAACTGACCAATCAACAATAAGCTCCCTCCTTGTCGCTTGCAGCCACCTGTCACCATCAAGTCGCAGTTTTTTCCATTCAGCAAGATACAGCCAGCACCTGCAGAATTCCTGTTGCCTTTTACATCGTCGTCGTCAGTGTTTATCCAGGCTTAGCAGTTGGGTCTAGTCCTGACTCTTCTCTCTTCGACTCAACACATTTCTCTAACCGTCTATTCTTCGCCCTGTCCCCACTTGCCCCTCGCCCCCTCGTGGGTCCTTACCTGTGAGTCCTCTGTATCTGTGGAGGGAGGGAGCCAGTTTGTGGTGCTCGAGACATTTTGTGTGTAAACCAAGAACCAACATGGTTTACATGGGCAAGTATCGGCAGACATCATCGTGAGTATCCACCGGAGATTACAGAGTTGTGACAATCCTCTGCAACAGACCGTTGCTTCTGTATCAGTGAAAGTGCAGTGTGCATGTTGGGATTTCTGGAGTAGTGGCAGTGTTGAGGGGATCCTGCCAGCGACGTGGAGTAGGTTTGTTTACCTTTGCGTTCGGCCGGGTTCGGGGGTTGGGAAGAAAGTGGTGGCTCACGACACCATCATTGGATGCTGAACAGAAGAACATCTCGGTTAACAGTGAGAACATGATGATTAGTGTGCCAAATGGTGAGGGTTTTTTTTCTAGATGGAATAATGAGTATTTAACAACAAGCAAAAGTTAGTCAGTGATGCATCTTTAGTGAGCACACTAATCCCTGGTCCCCTCCCCACATCCCAGCCTAGGCCCACTGACTTCCTGACCAAGGGTGTTGCCGTTTAGTGCCCCACCAGTTACTCGCTCTGCTGCTCGCTACTCCCCCAACCTCATCACCCAAGCATCCATGCTGTCCTTCACCCGTTACCTCACAGATGGCGCCCTCCCACCCCTACGATGTTAGCATTGTCACAAGAAGTGCATGGTTCCCAGGAATCTTCACGACAGAGTCAAAGCCGTCATTCACGAGGTATCTTCCAGGTGTGCCACAGGAATGTGCCCTCAATCCCACAACTGGCAACATCCATGCTCACAATGGATGTCAAGGCTCTAGGAGAGCTCCAAATGGGAACAATCAACAGCCCCTTCCAGCAGACAGAACTGACAGCTACCGAGACTTCACCCCTACACAGGACCTCAAATCTGCAATCAAATTAACATCCACCAGGACTCTGACACATATCCCCAAAACAGCTCACCCTCAAGCTGTTAGCAAATTCGCTGACCTTCTGAAGAAAGTCAACGATGCTCCTTCAAACAACAGATCCTGGCACAACCTGCTGCTTTTTGGCAATGCCTGTTTGGCTGTCCCACCAAGAAGGGACAAGTCACTAGCAACACATGTTGTTAGGGCAAAAAATGCATTCCCGAGAGATGACAACCTCGTCCATCTCCCTCCTATGGCGATGAACACCCGCCAGACAAACGCCAACAACAGGATACCCGACACCTCTAAAATCAGAGCCCAAATTAGCAAAAAAATAGAAGAGGGTAATACTATTGGAGCACTGAGGCTTATAACCAGTGATGACACCATCGCCCCTCAGGACGGCAGTACGGTACAAGCTCTGAATGACAAACATCCACCCAGGGCTCCCAGTACCAACATTGACCTCCCCAACATTGTAGCAGGCGAAGAACATCTAACCTTACAGAATGCTGATGTTTATAAAGCTGCTATGTCATTTCCCCAGGGTTCAGCAGGAGGTTTCACCGGTTTAAGGCCTCGACACCTAAAACAAATACTCAATCAAGCACTTGGTGATGTTTCAAAGAGGTTGTTGTCTGAACTCACCAAATTTTCCAACCTGTGCCTGGCTGGCAGTGTCCCAGAGGCCATTAGACCCATTTTCTTTGGTGCCTTATTGTGTGCCCTGCGGAAGTTGAAGCCAACTCAGCTCGGTTTTGGTGTTCAACAAGGCTGTGAAGCAGCTGCCCATGCAGCACGAGTATATATATCAACAACATGTCCGATGAAACAGCCTTGATCAAATTGGACTTTGTCAACGCTTTTAACTCAGTCAGGAGGGATGCTGCTCTTCAAGCTGTTTCCAGAAACTTCGTTTCCCTCTATCCCTTCATAGAATCGTGTTATAGTGTGACTTCTAAACTATTGTTCGGGGACCATCAAATTGACTCACGTGAGGGTGTGCAACAGGGGGACCCTCTCGACCCCTTTTTATTCTGTTTGATCATCAAGGAAGTCACAGAAGCGCTCTCCAGTGAACTCAATATCTGGTTCTAGGATGATGGTACCCTAGCTGGCACAACAGAATCTCTCCTAGAGGACATCAGAAAAATTGAAGACATGGGAGAGAGCCCGGGCCTATCTTTAAACTCCACCAAATGTGAAATAGTTTCTACAAATCGACAGATGATCCAGAATATTAGTGCTATTTTACTGGGAGCACGAACCATTCATCCAGCCAACAGCACTCTCCTTGGTGCTCCTCTTGGGCATAATGCCATCGATCTGATCCTAGAAAAAAAATATCTCAGACCTCAGGGCGATGGAAAGCAGGACAAAAGACATCCATACACATGATACCTTCTACTTACTCACCAGGTACCTGTTAATCCCAAAATTTACCTAGCTTCTGAGATGCTCCCCAACCTTATTAAGCAGTCAAAAAACTCAAGGAATATGACTCTCTCCTTAAGACCATGCTAGAGAGTGTATTGAATCTTTTCATCGAAGATGGACAGTGGTTGCAAGCCTCACTTCCAGTCAGGTTTGGAGGGCTGGGAGTACTCAAATTTTCTAAGATTGCTCTACCAGCTTTCTGATCCTCTTCCATAGCATCAAATGAGTTAAAAAAAAAAATTCTTCCGGACAACCTCAGTGCCTCACCAGGAATACAGGACCCTAGCTACACCAGTGCCATCACTAAATGAGAGACTCTTGCTGCTCCAGCACCAAAACCTAGTGCAGCATTGGCACACAAACAGCTAAGTTGGGATGGCCCCATCCCTGAAAAGGTGCCTCCCAATATGCTTAGGGCTGTAACTTCAGACAGGAAGGCTGCCCATCTCCAAGCTGTGGGTACATCTCACTCCGGGGACTTCCTCCAAACAGTTCACATTTCGGCAAGGGGAACACGGCTCAACCCTAAGACCCTCCATATTGCAGTGGCTCTGAGCCTTGCTGCCCCAACTCACACGGAATATATGTGCATTTGTTGGGATGTACAAGCTGATCAATATGGTCTACATGGTCATAACTTTTCCAAAACCAAGGGTTGGCATGCAAGACACAATAAAGTCAACGACATCACAAAAAGAACCCTTGCTACCCTGGATGCCCAGCTGAGAGAGAGCCCCGATCACTAGCAGCTAAAACTACCCACAATCCAGCACACCGCCTCGATGGGTTCACCGTCTATCCTTGGAAGAATGGCAAGCTCTTAGCATGGAACTATACTTGTTTGTGGACAAAGGCTGACACCTACATCCATCATAGTGTTGGGCGACAGGGAGGAGCTGCTGATCACAGGGAGAAGTGCAAGATATGCAAGTCTAGGTACATAAACCAACAGAATCAGTTTGTCCCAGTGGAAAAAGAGACCTTGGGATCATGGGGAAAAATACCACACGTTTCCTTAAAGAACTGGGCTCCAGACTCATCGACACTACCAGGGACCCAAGGGACCCAAGGGACCCAGCTGGAGGAGATTCATAATCTTTGATGAACTGTCCCAGTGTATTCATGACTGATTTCTGTCAATGAATTCTGTCTATTAATAAAGTTCACATATAATATAGAATATAGAAGGAGGTAGGAGAAGAAAATATTCAACCAGCTCCGGTGAAAACCTTGAGTTTTCCCTGAGGTACGTTTATTGTCTTATCTGAGGAGGAGAATCCCCAGTAAAGTTATAGAGGTGCTACCTCCCTATATTATATATATATATATATATATATATATATATATATATATATATATATATATATATATATAAATACATATATATATATATATATATATATATATATGTTTTTATATATATATATATATGTATATATATATATATATATATATATATATATATATATATATGTATTTATATATATATGTATATATATATATATATATATATATATATATATATATATATATATATATATATATATATATATATGTAATTCGCAGAACTGGAGAAATATTTGCGAACACTAATCACAGATCGAAGAAGACTCGAGCCTATGAACCTTAGAACAAGGCACAGTGATGCTCTACTCACCGTACCACACTGGACAATACCTTTGCTTCCAGCCAACACTAGATGTTTTTCTCCAAGACAGTCAGCATTCAAGTAGGTGGTGTTAGCTATCTCATCTCATCACATGCACGCATCGGCCGACGAGCGATTTTTACATTGCTGAGAATTCGATGCATGCAGTGGATGAGATGAAATTGCTAACACCACCTACCTGAATGCTGACTGCATTGGAGCAAAACATCTAGTGTTGGCTGAAAACCAAGGTATTGTCCAGTGTGGTACAGTGAGTAGAGCACTGTGTGCCTTGTACTAAGATTTATGGGTTCGTGTCTTCTTCGACCTGAGATTAGTGTTTATGAATATATATATATATATATATATATATATATATATATATATATATATATATATATATATATATATATATATATATATATATATATATATACACTAGCACATACATGGCCATCGAAGCTAATGGGCTAATTTTATTCTTCTGTTCCAAATGAAGTCTTCATGTGCAGTGCATACATTAATGCATCCATGAACAAGTGACTTCAAACAATTAACACTACTGCAACTTTCAAGGAAACACACCCCCAGTCCTTTAGCACGCCTCATGAGAATCCCACCGAAATTCCAAGATGCCTTAATTCAATCTACCATTATTGTTTCAGACACCAGGTGCCCAGTGTTAAGCGTTACCGCTGATGGAGCCACACACGTGGTTATAGAAGCTACAGGATTAATTTCATTCTCTCCTTTGCATTATCAGTTTTCACGACAAGAATACATATTAATGACAATCACAGAAGTGTGGTTTAAGGCAGTTAACAATGCAGCTATTGGCCTGGAATCTAAATCTTTGAGGTTTTAGCATGCTCAGTAATTTGCTAAATTTCCAACTGCATGATTTATAGTTGTTGGCAATTAATTTTAAGTAGTGAACATCCAGAAGAGGCATTCTCAAATTATTTTATAGAAAATGATATTGCTCAGTTTAATGTCAAAATTCCAATTTGATACCTACAAACTCTAGTACCACTATGAATCATATTATAAGTAGAATGTTCCAATGCTCTAGGTTTAAAGCCAATCAAAATAGGCTTTCTTAGGTTTCACTCTCAAACTAAAAACTATGATTGCTTCATATAATTTACCGAAAGTGTCTTGCATATCCCAAATAATTCCTAAACATTTCCCTTCCACGGTACAGTATACTGAAAGTTTAAGCACAAAGGATCATACTCTTAAAATATAACGAAACTTTGGAGTAAGAAAAAAAATTCGGTTATCCACTGCAAGGTGCTCCCTCAGGATAATAACTACTAATTATCTTCCAGTATCCAGACTCTGCATTAACCTACATATTTAGCACATGCATGTGATTATAATAGTAGCTATTCACCATTCGCGAGGTGATATATTAGCTTCATGAGTTTAATGAGTCCATGGGAAAACATTAATTGTAACAATAATAACACATGAATAAAATTATTTTGTTTTAACACTACTTAAAACATATTCATCTAATGGGCGTTACACTTGAGCACAAGTGTGATAACCTCACCTGCATATATGTAAAGCTAAGTCAAGACTAATATAAGGTAACCTCTGTTGCTCGCTTGTGAAGCCAAGCAAGATTTGGAAGGAGATAACTTCACCTGCATGTTAGTGAAGGTAAATTAATTACAGGATAACCTTGTAGCATCTTTGTGAAACCAACGCAGGTCAGGGGTAAGAACACCTTACCTGGATGTTAGTAAAGCCAAGCCAGGCTTGGGAGACTATAGCCATACCTGTTTGTCAATAGACCCAAGCCAGGCCTCAGAAATGTTACTGTCTTGCAGCAAGACCCACATCATAGCGTCCTCAATGCGATCGTGAACCGAGGCTAGGTAAGCGTTGTTTCTTGCACAAAATGCTTCTGCTTCCTGTACCAACAGAATATGCACTAAGAAAGTATTTGTAAACTAATTATTACATTCATAGGTAAGTGCTAAACCCACATAGGTGAAGAAGTACTTACGAAATAACAATTAATCAGGTTTAAGAAAAGGTCAGAGAGAGCTAAGATACAACTCATTAGGTTAAGAGTTAGTCCGCAGCATCAAAGCTCCTGATACTGGTGAGAATTTTTTTTACTTCATTGTTATTATTGCTTTTTTGAAAAGCATTATACCGGAAGTGGTCACATATCGTCTAGGAAATGGAAGGATAATATTATTCTAGTCAATTTGCTTGTAAGTGGAACACTAAGAACACAACATGTTCGTAAAGCTGGAACACAAGGCATATATCCTGTTCACAAATTTAAACCCCATGCATACAATTTCTCAATAAGTTGAAACACAGAGCATACTGGTGGCAGGCTGGTAGACTGCAACTACCCAGGACGGTGCTAACATCCTTCCAAATGGGCTTGAAACGGAAGCCTATAATTGTTTTACACACAAGATAACAGATATATCTTGCTACTTCTACTGACACATAGTTCATGCTACACAGACATGTACACGTATATGGATACACATCCTTCTGAGTGTTCTTCTAGTTTCTTAATAGTTCCTGTTCTTATTTATTTCCAATCATCTCCATGGAGAGGAGGAGAAGAATCCTTACTCCAAAAGCCATGCTCGTCATAAGATGCGACTTAAATACTTGGAGCAAAGGGCTCGTAACCCCCTCTTTTACATAAATTACTAAATGTATAAAGAAGAAAAACTTTATAGAGTTAGGATGGTTGAATGTGTGTGGATGAAGTGCTTATGATAAGAACGAGATGACTGATAAAGTTACGAATGAAACAAAACTGAAGAGAGCAGAGTTTCAGTGTGAAAAAATAAATGGAATTTGGTCGAAAGAATCTGAGAGAGTTAAAGCTAAGGAAGGAGTAGCAATGACGTTAAAGGATCAGTTATAGCACGAGAAGAGGTAGTATAAATGTATTGATTTAGGGATTATGTGGATTAAAATAAGGGCTGCATGCGAAAAGTTGGTTATACTAAGTGTTTATGCACCTGGAGAAACAAGGAATGTAGGCGAAAGAGAATTTTTTTCGAGATGTTAAACTAGTGTTTTGGAAGTTTTAAACCAAATGAGAGAGTAACTGTGGTATGGAACCTAACTGATAAAGTGGGAGAAACTATTGAAGAGGGAGTAGTAGGTAAATTTGGGGTACCAGGAGTAAATGATAATGAGGCCTCTCATTGATCTCTGTACAGAAAGACGTTTATTAATAAGTAATACATGTTGTGAGAAAAGATGAAATAAGAACGTGAGGTATGGTATGACATAAGGATCAAAGACAACAGTTTGTTGGTCTGTGGTTTGGTGGGTATAGGACTGATGGGTAGACTTCTAGATGTGCATGTTTATAGAAGGTACACATATAACAGATCATTATTTAGTTGTAACTACAGAGTAAAAGAAAGATGGGATGAAAGAAGATTGACAGGAGTAAGAGAGGTGAAAGTTAGCTAATAAAAGAGATACTTAGAGTAACATATAAGCATCTACTGGGAGAATGATAGGCTAGTGAGAGATAGTTCATGAAGTTGAAAGGATATGGTGTAGATTTAAGAATGCAGTGTTGATATAGAAGGGTGAGTGTGGGAAGGAAAGGGATCTACAAATAGAAGGATGAGTGTTATGAAGTTAGTGGGACTCGAATCGAGGGTAAACATTTTCTATGGGTAAACACATTGGCTTCAATTTCACAAAATTATTAAATTAAAACTACTCTTGGGCCACACTCCTTTCCACACTCACAGAGCTATAGTGCTGACCAACATTGTGGTTAATAAACACTAGTTGGACACACATGGAAGGTAAAATAAACTCTCCTTTAGGAAAATAAACATACTATAACAAACAGTATATTCAAAACAGTACCGCAATATTATTCCTCATTACAGTTTACAAGACCTTAGTTTACACCAGAAAATTAAAATATCTAGTGTCTGCCAGCAGGCAGGTAAACATACTATTTTTTTGTTCTCTCCTTCCTTCACACACGCCCCACTTAACAGGACGATGAAACTCCTATGGACTGCCTGCGTATTAAATAAACACTACATATAACTTCCAAAGCATCATCACAAAATATCACACACAATACTACTTATATTTATCTGGCTGTCATCTTACTCACATTTCTCACTACTGACGCCGTGACGTCACTCATAAAACGTATCCAAAAAAATGCCAACATTAATTAATATTTGTGGAGCTTTATCCTACGGTATAATTACTTATTTTATGTTCCCAAATGACAAATAAATTAATCAAAATGAAGCAGGAGCCTACATAACACCCTCCACTAGATGAAAGGTCCCAACCAGGTAGCTGTATCCAATCGGATGCGGCTAGACAAAAGCAAAAAAGGTCTAGGGAAACAGGAATAAGCATCACCATAGACATGAAAAGTTCATCCTTACAAGTACTAATCCAAACCTTACTTGCCTTTATGAACTCTTCTATACAAACAGAAAACAAGCTAAAACTCAAATGTATTATTCTAACACATCCGCTATTACAACTATAGGAGGTTCTGCTAATCCGTAGACTTTTGAAATTTGTTTAACGTAAAGGTAATCAAGTTTTACCTTAGCGCTTCTTTTTGATTATAATAATAATAATAATAATAATCAAGTTTTACATTAAATAAATCCAGTCATGCCTTGGAGCCATTCCTTCGATTCATTTTATTCATACATCATACAACATGAAACATAACTGGAAGGCTTTCCACTGTACAGTACATTTCTACATAACCTTATAAGAGTAGCCTGGTTTACATCAGTACAAAAAAGATCGGAAAATGAAACTCTGATCTCTTAATATGGCATTACTGTCCAGTACCACAAATACCCACAACAGATCCTCACAAGCAAAGTTGAAAAGAAACACTAAACCTTAGTGTCTCTTCACAAAACAGTAAACATTAACAAGTCTCCAGTAACAGAGTAAATATCTGACTAATGCTCATTTTAATTACTACATAATCATCCCTGTGCCCCATAGCCAGGGCCGGATTACCGCATAGGCAAACTAGGCATTTGCCTAGGGCCCCGCGCATATGGGGGCCCCACGGTCCAAGGGGTTCAGGGGCTCATCCAAGACTGTGCACATGGTGCAAGTGCAAAGGGGTCCCTACCTAAAAAGTTCAAGTGTTTGGAGAGTAAAATTGATTTTTAAAAATTAATCAAAACAAAAATAAATAATGAAATAAAATAAAATAAAAATAAATAAACCTAACCATAGATGACAACACTCAACACGCCTTTGTTTACATCAGAACAGCTGTGTTTTCCCGCTAATGGGTGAGTATGGGAGATTCCTCTCCAATTTTCTGTAGTTTATATGATTTGATAGTCTTATGCATGATGCAATGATAACAATAATGGTCAGTGATTTATAAAGGGAATAATAGTGCTGTAGTGGTTATGCTGAATATAATGGGTACATGATGTCACTACTTTAATAGCCTAATCTAGTAATACTATGCTGTCTTGAGTTTATTCTCTTTAAAATGCATGATTTAACAAGATAGTTATAATGGCTGTTGGTAAATGGTTTTGGTTGTCTTGATGTACTTTCCCTACTAAATTTAATCTAAATAGCCGGAATGTATTTAATTAGACCTTAAACAGGCTCACACCGACCCCCTCCCACCCCCAAGCTGGAAGGGGTCGCTTCGCTTACCCATAACTCAAAGGGGCCCCACCAATCTGAATAGCCTAGGGACCGGAGACTTCTTAATCCGACCCTGCCCATAGCAGACATTTGTAAACTTAACTGGCTACACGAAACACTCCTCTGAGAGAAATGGTAGGAGAGCAATGGGAAGAAAAAACATCAGCCTATAAAAAACTGGATGGATTGTCACTAAAATCTTAGTTGGTGGGATTGTGGGCTTAATTAAAGAAAACATTAATGTCATCACTGATTATCCTATGAAGGTGCTCCTCCAAATCCTTCACCAGTACTGTCATTCCTAGGAAGCCTGAAGTCACCGCTCTGTGGTAATTTATAAAAGAATAAGTTAGTCCTGGAGAAATAAAAAACACCCAAAAATCCAGGATCACTATTTACGATCCAAATTAATGGCGTTGTATCAATACCAGCTCCATGTAACCCTTACATCATGTAGTGCAACAACCAATAAAGCACCAATATCAGGCATTTAAAACTGTCGTGATTATCAGCAAAACACACCCACGAGGGAAATGTGATACGTCCACCACCAGGTGGTCAAAGATACCATTTACTCACCCACCGTGAACCACTAGCTGCATCTTACCTACGTTCATCTCGAGTGACGTCACTCATGAAGAGCGTCCACAAAAAGCCCATTAATTAACATATGTGGAGCTTTTATTCCACATTATAAGCACATTCTATATTCTTAAACTACAAATAAATTCAACAGAAAAAGCCTGCATAAAAATAAAGTAGAGGAGCGATAAGGAAAAAAAGAAGCAAATTAGAAGTGATCCGAAGAGAGTGAAGGATATGGAGAGTAAAAGAAATGTTAAGAGAATGGTGAGGTAGTGTAAAAAAAAGAGCAAAAGAGAGAGTAGACGAGGTTCTGTCAACAAATTTTGCTGACAATATTAAAAAGTTTTGAAATGAGATTAATAGGTTTAGAAAGTCTAAAGAATGAATGAATTTGACAGTTGAAAGCAGAAGAGTTACTAGACGTGGAGTTGGAAATATTGGGAAGGGAGGCTACGCTTTCAGGCATTAGCCAAGAAGGTAAACTATATTTTAACAGTGAGAAAATAAAAGGAGTAAAGATGCTGCGATTGATGGGATCACACAGAATTGTTAAAAGCAGGCAAGGGGGGGGGGTAAATAATTTTGAAGTGGTTGCTACTTTTGTTCAAAAAATGTATGAAAGAAAGGAAGATACCAAGAAACTTTCAGAGAGCGTGCATACTTCCTGTGTATAAAGGAAAGAGGGACATAAGAAATGTAAAAATTAAAGGGGAATAAATCTGTTGAGCATAGCAAGTAAAGTGTATGGTAGAGTAATTACTGAAAAAATAAGTCTAGAGCGGAGAGCAGATTCACAGATGAACAGGGAGGCTTTAGGACGGGAAGAGGATGTAAACACCAAGTGTTTATATTGAGACATATAACTGAAGAATATTTAGATAAGGGTAAGGAAGTTTTAATTGCATTTAAGGATTTAGAAAAGGGATGTGATAGGGTGGATAGAGAAGTAATGCGGGAGACGTTGTAATTGAATTGAATAAGTGGTAGGTTACTGAAAGCAGTTAGGAGTTTTTATAATGATAGTGAGGCTTAGGTTAGGGTAGGTAAGAGAGAGGGAGATTATTTTTTCAGTGAAAGTAGGCCTTTGACATGGATGCTTTATGTCACTATGGTTGTTTAACGTATTAATAGAAGAGGATGCAATGGAAGTGAATGCTAGTGTTTTGGGAGAGGTGTGGAACCAAATCTCTTATGTAGGTGAAGCATCGGTTTTGAATGTTGCAGTGAGGAGGAGGCTGGAGGCAATGGAGATATTGAATCTGAGGGCAATGTATGGTATAGTATGGTATCTGAGGGCAATGTATGATATAGTGGTGGATGAAAACGAGAAAGAGGGAAGGGAAGTAAATGGTAGCCCTAGGAAAGCTTGAACGAAAGGGGAAATGGAAGTTTCGTATGAACTTTAAGTGAGCTTGTGTGATAACAAAAAAAGGCACAATACCGTGACTGGAACGATACACAAATAACCCGCACATAAAAGAGAGAAGCTTACGACGACGTTTCGGTCCGACTTGGACCTTTTACAAAGTCACACTAACCAGAAGAGGAGCAGGACGGCTATATGTAGGCAGAAAGAGGTGGTGGTAGTAGTAGTAGTACAAGAATGGTATATAATACCGACATGATGAAATTAAGATACATGCGCAACACCTGGGCATCCCTATCTTAGACGTTTCGCCATCCAGCCAGCCACTAGATGGCGAAACGTCCACAACAAAGACACCCAGACGCCGCACATGTGTCTTAATTTCATCAGTAGTAGTAGTAGAAGAGGTAGTAGTAGTGGTAGTGGTAGAAGTGGGGAATAAGAAGGACGAGCCAGTCAAATACAAAGGAAGGGGAGCACTGCAAGAGAGCTAGGTGCCCACAGAGGGAGAGCAAGTGCACAGAGGTGCATGAAAGGGGAAGTGGTGAAATAAAGAAGGAACAGAAACACGAGACAGAAGAGAGAAAGACAACCCAGAGGAGAAAAAGGAAAGAGGAAAGGGGAAGAGGGAGAAGAAGAAAAAGAAAAAGAAAAAATGAAGAGTCAGGTTAAGTCACGGGTGTTCTGAAGTTTGGAGCATTTTACAATGCAGTGGGAGAGGAAGGCATCTACAGAGACGAAGCCAGGGCTAAGGTTCATACAAGGAAAGTTGTGTATTAGAGAGGACTCAACTAGACGGCAACTGCTCGAGTTGGAAGTAGGGAAGACAGTTTTAACAGAAGACCAGTCAATAGGATGGCTATGATCTCTGACGTGACAGAAAAGAGCATTGTTAGTGTCGGCAAGCCTAACACTATTTTTGTGCTCCCAAAGTCTGTCAAAAAGAGATCGACCAGTTTCTCCGAAGTATTGAAGAGGACAGGAGGAGCAAGAAATAGAGTAGACACCAGGAACATCTGTAGAGGGAGGAGAGGTATGAACGAGATTAGTGCAAAGAGTGTTAGTCTGGCGGAAGGTAAGCTTGATGTCTAAGGGACGGAGAGAATTGTTGAGATTAGAAAGACCGGAAATGTAGGGAAGGCAGAGGATAGAAGAGTTCCCAGGAGTAGAGAGTTTGGGAGAGAAGAAATTACGTTTAGCACGTGAGAGGGCAGAGTCTATGAAATGGGAAGGGTAGCCAAGACGGGAAAACGAATTATGAAGAGTGGAAATTTCTGCTGGAAGGAACTGAGGATCACAGATGCGGAGGGCATGGAGAAAGAGGGAGATAAGAACACTTTTCTTGACAGAGGAAGCATGATAGGAAAAGTAGTGAATGTACATGCCACTGTGCATAGGTTTTCGGTAAACGGAAAAGGAAACACCTGTATCTGAGTGGTGGACATGGACATCAAGGAAAGGAAGCAAGGAATTAAGATTCCCATTCAGCTTTAAACTTAATGGAAGGGGAAAGATTATTAAGAGCTTCAAGAAAAGGTTGGAAGAGACTGGAGTCATGAGGCCACAGAGCAAAGATGTCATCCACATAGCGGAACCAGAGTGAAGGTTGCACATCAAGGGTAGGAAGAAGAACAGTCTCGAAGTATTCCATGTAAAGATTAGGTATTATATACCATTCTTGTACTACTATTACTACTACCACCACCTCTTCCTGCCTATATATAGCCGTCCAGCTCCTCTTCTGGTTAGTGTGACTTTGTAAATGGTCCAAGTCGGACCGAAACGTCGTCGTAAGCTTCTCTCTTTTATGTGCCGGTAATTTGTGTAGCAAGCTTGTGTGGGGCGTGTTAGAGACAAGTGAAAGGATGTAAGTGGATTTAAATGACTAGACGTGCTGGTGGAGTGTAAGCAACGTAATATTTATGAAAGAATTCAGGAAAACTGGTTAGCTGGACTTGAGTCCTGCAGGTCGAAAGTACAGTGGCAGCACTTTTAAAAGAGAGAAGTGGATATCTGTAGTTTGGAGAGGCATCTGAACTAGTGTCAGCGCGACTCTGGCAAGACAGTGATTAGTGCACGTGATAATGACAGCATTTGCTCTTTATCGGGTCACCCTACCTTGGTGGGAGACGGCCGGTGTGTTAAAAAAAAGCACTTAGCATTCAACTTGTTTGAAAGTTGAAGTATCAGAAACAGAGTTTTTAAAAAGTCAGTACAGAAAAGTACGGAAACACAGTTCCTTAGTAAGTTGGAATATAGTGAATACCACAAACAATTATTGTTGCACAATGAGAAGGAATTGTTTCATGAATGACAAATAGTACAAGTTGCTTGAAAGATGATATGCAAAAGCAAAAATTCGCTAGCAAACTGAGAAAACAACTAATCTGAAACTTCAAAATAACAGCTTTTTTAACTTACATATGCTAATGTGCTATCTAAATAACTCACCTTCCAAGTTCTGGCGTCACCCTCAAGTTTGTAACAAGCGTCGCCATAGCTCCTGTACTTATCATAAGGCGGATCACAAAATGTAGAAGGATCGTCTCTGCTTTCATTTGCATCTATGGAAGAGGGAGAATAATACCAAAGTTATATATAAACATATATATCTTTCAACAAATTGGCCGCATCCCACCAAGGCAGGGTGGCCCAAAAATAAAAATGAAAGTTTTATTTTTAAATTAAGTAATATATACAAGAGAAGGGTTTACTAGGCCCTCACCTCCGACATTTTGTTGCTTCTTACGACATGCATAGCTTGTGAAGGAAGATTTCTGCTACACTTCCCCATGGATATATATATATATATATATATATATATATATATATATATATATATATATATATATATATATATATATATGTATATATATATATATATATATATATATATATATATATATATATATATATATATATATATATATATATATATATATATATATATATATATATATATATATATATATGTATGTATATATATATATACACACACACAGGTATATATATATATATATATATATATATATATATATATATATATATATATATATATATATATATATATATATATATATATATATATATATATATACATATATATATATATATATATATATATAAGTAGTCATAACTTCTACAGAGCGCACCCTTCCGGTTTAGGGCCTTCTACAGAGCGCACCCTTCCGGTCTAGGGCCAGCAGCTGGAGGGTCCCCTTTTCACACCTAGGTGTTACTTCAGGTTTGATCTTGACCTCGCCTCGAGACTACCTCACCCTTGACCCCCCCGCCCACGACCCACGCCCACGACCCCCCTTCGCGACCCCCCCGTCGCGCCGCGCGCAGGCCCACGCGCCCGCCCGCGCCTTCTGCTGCGCCTTCTGCAGCGTCGTCCGGATCGCCCCCACGTCTCGAATTTTTTTCCGATTTTTTTCGAATTTTTTTTGAATTTCATTTTCTTGTGCTCTCCATCTCCTCGGATCAAGTTTTTTGGATTCCCCCTCTCACTTTCACCTAAATCCCAAAATTTCTCGAAATCAAAGTCTCCATCTCCTCGGATCAAGTATTTTTTGGATCCCCCCTATGGGGTTTTCGAAATTCTCCATCTCCTTGGATCAAGGTTTTTTGGATTGTCCCTCCTTCCACCCCCAACCCCCACTCAAATTTTTCTCGATAATACAAGTTTTTGGATTCCCCCCTATGGGGGTTTCGAAATTCTTATGATCTCCTCGGATCAAGTTTTTTGGATCCCCCCTATGGGGTTTTCGAAATTCTCCATTTCCTCGGATCAAGTTTTTGGAATCCCCCCCCTATGGGGTAAGTATTCAAATGAACTCCTCCTATGGGGGCATGCTTACTACAGGTCTAAACAAGTCAAATGACCTAAGAAGGGTGTTTACTCGGCGGTCAGTGACGTCACGCGCACACAGGTTGAATCAGGTCGACCCTATGTCAGTGACGTCACGCGCACACAGGTTGAATCAGGTCGACCCTATGTCAGTGACGTCACGCGATGACCTCACACATACAAGCTGAATCATGTCGAACTTTACCCCTACACATATACAACATAGGGAAACATTTTCACTCTTAACCCAAATTTTTCATCATCAGAAAGTCGCATTTTTTTCGTTAATACCCACAATTTCTTTACAAAATACAACACAACATTATCACAAAAAACTAACTCAAACTAACCCAAAGTTAATAAGGGGACACAGTACATCAGAAAAAGTCACAAAAACTAACTCAAACACTTTTACTTTGAACATCACCAAAACACTCTCATAAATCATTTGAATACTCACATAAACACCCTTGAACACCTTCAAAGCACTCTTGAACACCTTCAAAAACACCTTTGAACATTTTCAATCAACACTGAAACACTTCCAAAAAACACAATTTGAGTACTCCCAATTACACCACTGAATACTACTAAAACACCGCTGAATTCAATCAAAACACCCTTCAACACCTTCAAACACCATTGAACACCTTCAAAACACTCTTGAACACCTTCAAAAACACCTTTGAACATTTCCAATCAACACTGAAACACTTCCAAAAACACAATTTGAGTACTCCCAATTACACCACTGAATACTACTAAAACACCGCTGAATTCAATCAAAACACCCTTCAAAACCTTCAAACACCTTTGAACACCTTCAAAACACCTTTGAACACCTTCAAAACACTCTCATAATCATTTGAACACACTCAAAACACATTTGAATAACCTCAAAACACCTTTGAACACCTTCAAAACACCCTTTGAACACCTTCAAAACACCCTTGAACACCTTCAAAATACCCTTGATCACCTTCAAAAAACAACATTTGAACACACTCAAAACATCTTTGAACACCTTTGAACATTTCCAAAAGAGTATTTGAGAACTCCCAATTACACCACTGAATACTACTAAAACACGCTGAATTCAATCAAAACACCCTTGATCACCTTCAAAAAACAACATTTGAACACACTCAAAACACCTTTGAACACCTTTGAACATTTCCAAAACAGTATTTGAGTACTCCCAATTACACCACTGAATACTACTAAAACATGCTGAATTCATTCAAAACACCCTTGATCACCTTAAAAAAACAATATTTGAACACACTCAAAACACCTTTGAACACCTTTGTACATTTCCAAAGCACTATTTGAGTACTCCCAAATAAGATTTGACATCTCTAATTTATCTGCACTTACACATTTCATTAAATTACAACTCATCCCTCAGTCTCCAGACTAGGCATTTTCTCGTTTTTACCCTTTTAGTTCATTAAAGTTATTAAGGGGACACAATACATCAGAAAAAAGTCACAAAAACTAACTCAAACACTTTACTTTGAACATCCCCAAAACACTCTCATAATCATTTGAATACTCACATAAACACCCTTGAACACCTTCAAAACACCTTTGAATATCATTTTTAAACTAATTTTATCACAACCCACTTATATCATCTTTTTTTCGGTAACTCTAATTCGACTACACTACCCTCATCAATTACCAACAAATTTTACTCGTTTTAACTAATGTCATCACTGTAACCAAGATTTTCACAAAAAAACTCTATGACACCTAACACACACGCAAACACACACACCACAACACACACAACACCCACAACCCACAATTTTTTCTCGTTTTAACCCTTTTAGTTCATTAAAGTTAATAAGGGGACACAGTACATCAGAAAGTCACAACAACAACAACCCACAACCCACAACACCCACAACACCCACAACCCACAACACCCACAACACCCACAACCCACAACACCCCACAACCCACAATTTTTTCTCGTTTTAACTAATTTCATCAGAAAAAGGCACAACACCCACAACCCACTTCACCCACACCCCACAACACCCCACATCACCCACATCCCACAATTTTTTCTCGTTTTAACTAATTTCATCAGAAAAAGTCACAAAAACAACCCACTTATATCATCTTTTTCGGTATCTCTAATTCGACTACATTACCCACAACCCTCATCAATTACCAATTTATTCACATTTTTTTTCCCCTTCTTTTTACTGAATCTTAAAAGTAATACACATTCCTCCCTACAGTACTAAAATTCTAATAAAATCCTCTCCATACACATCTCCTTGTATCCACATAAATTAATATTATACTCGCATCAACTACCCAACTATTGCGTCAAGTTTCAACACCCTCCATTCTTTTCCAATATATCATAACTTTTCATTTCTATAATTTCTTTTTAAAATATTCACACATTACCTTTATATTCAGTAAAATCTCCCCATATTTCTAATTACAACCCTCCCCATACACCTCGCCATCTCACCCGCATTTCTTCATATCCACTCACCCATCTCCCAACACACCTCTTCTGAACAAACACAAAATCACATTTCACATCCACAAATGCATCTCAAATCCACTAAAATCACTATAATCAAGATATTCACAAAACTCTATGACCACCTAACACACACACATGCACACACACACACACACACACACACACACACACACACACACACACACACACACACACACACACACACACACACCTAACCTAACCTAACCTATCCTAACCTAACCTAACCTAGCCTAACCTAGCCTAACTGAACCTATCCTAACCTAACCTTACCTAACTTATCCTAACCTAACCTAACCTAACCTAACCTTACCTTACCTAACCTAACCTAGCCTAACCTAACCTAACCTAACCTAACCTAACCAAACCTACCCTAACCTAACCTAACCTAACCTTACCTAACCTAACCTAACCTAACCTAGCCTAACCTAACCTAACCTAACCTAACCTAACCTAACCTAACCTAAACCTAGCCTAACCTAACCTAACCGATCCTATCCTAACCTAACCTTACCTAACTTATCCTAACCTAACCTAACCTAACCTAGGCTAACCTAACCTAACCTAACTTAACCTAACCTAACCTACCCTAACCTAACCTAACCTAACCGAACATACCCTAACCTAACCTAACCTAACCTAACCTAGCCTAATCTAACCTAACTTAACCTAACCTAACCTAACCTAACCTAACCTAACCTAACCTAACTTATCCTAACCTAACCTAACCTAGCCTAACCTAACCTAACCTAACCGAACCGAACCTAACCTAACCTAACTTAACCTATCCTAACCTAACCTTACCTAACCTAGCCTAACCTAACCTATCCTAACCTAACCTAACCTAACCTAACCTAACCTTACCTAACTTATCCTAACCTAACCTAACCAAACTTAACCTAACCTATCTTAACCTAACCTAACCTAACCTAGCCAAACCTATCCTAACCATTCCTAACCTATCCTAGCCTAACCTTACCTAACCCAACCTAACCTAACCTACCCTACCCTAACCTACTATCCTAACCTAAAATATATTGGAACACTTCCAAAATACATTAGAGTACTCCAGAATTACTTTGAACGACTCCATTTTTGGATATTTCCAAATTAGTTTTGAAAACTTTATCGTAAAATCGAACATTATTTTCTTGTTGGTAAACACACTCAATGGTTGAAATATTTACTCTATTTCCGAATAGAAACACTTTCCTCGCTCTGAGAGACTCATTGAGTTTATATGGGTCACCCCTTCCCCCAACACCACTGTGTAATGCGGTTCACACCCAAGGTAGAAAATCACATGGCCATCTCCTTTCCCTACACCTGCGTCAACTCAGGACAGACAGACGCCATGAAATGCAGGTAACATCCAAGGTAGAAAATCATCTCTTTCCAGACCAACTGTGTCCTCTTGTTCTAAAATTTGGTGAGGTCATTGCTTTTTAGTTCATTTTAAAATAATAAGGGGAAGATTGAGATATAACATTTGTATTCTACCTCAATACATTTTTTTTTCATGGTAAGGTTTGATTTAAAACTTCATCATGTCTTAAAAATTTTTATTAAACATTTCTCTTTTTTATGAATGAAACATATTAATCTTGGTGTAACAACATGCTCTAAACATGATAAATCCTCCCCTCTAAGTCTTGTTCTTCCAAGCCCTGTCACATCGGTACCTGTAAATTTTAATATATTTCATTAGCATATAATGGGGAGAAATTTGCACCATCACCTGTAAAAGATACATATTTGAGTTAACTTTAATGAACTAAAAGTCTCTCTTCATCAAGTTATAATTACTTCCTCATAATAATTTAAAATGATTTAATCCTTCCTCATAATATTTAAAATGAATTAATCCTTCCTCATAATATTTAAAATGAATTAATCCACTGATACAAGATAAATAATTTTGCTTACCTTTATAAGTTACTCACACATTAGGCTCAATGTTTTTAATATATTGTTTAATATCTGTGAAAAGTTCTCTCCAAATTAATTTCCACTTCTTTGTGTTGTACCATCTATGCAAAATACACAGATTATACTGTCGATTAAATATTTGACTGACAAAGTTTTCAGGTATATTGTTTTCCAAAATATAATATACCAGATCATCACTCCACTCCGTTGCCATTTCATCAATGAATTTATGCGAATCAAGTTCATTTTCTAACCAATTTTTAACTCGCTGAAAATTCTTTTCACTCAATGTTTCACCATCTTTCCTTAAGAGTTGATTGGCAGTGTTGCAAAATTCCAACCAAGGAAGATCTTTCACCATTTCACAAATAACAATGAAATCGGCAAGTTTCACCATATTAGATGCTTTCTATGCGGTTTCCGGACAATGTCTGGGGGTGACTTACACACAAAACTCTCCCATACACATAAAGAGTTGCTAAATAGTATTAAATGATCAGCCATTTCAAAAACCGTTTTCTTAATTAATTTTTTGGGCTTTGTTATAATAAAAGTTTGAGATAAATGACTACTCCATTCACATTCTCGTAACAATAAATTTTCCAATATTTCTTCACTCCATCGTTGAGTCATTTCTCATACCTCAGCTACAATCTCTTCTTTTGAGAGAACAGGTTCCGCATCAACTCTTTTTTGAATGGGTTCGACTCTCTTAATTGTATATAACATTTCTATAAACACCGCACTAGTATGTTTTGTCGCAACCACCTCCATATTTCTTCTTCAAGTGATTCCTTACCATTTCACTCCAAATATTTATACCAAAAATTTCAATCGTTGTCATCATCGAATATCTTTTTTTAATACAAATACTCATTACAGGGGATTTCTTCAAAGCATATATATTATCCATTGTATATTTCAAATTGTGTCCCCTTACTAACTTTAATGAACTAAAAGTGTTAACTTTCATTATTTTTCAGTAAAAAGATTTATTCAGACAATATTTTTTTTGGCAACACTTGCTTGTGACGTCACTATCCAGCAACGTGTTAAAACAGGTTAGAACATCTTCCCTTTATTATTTTAAAATGAACTAAAAGCAATGACCTCACGATACTTATTGAACAAATTATCTTACCCCAAACACTTTTAGTTCATTTAAGTTAACAAGGGGAAAGTTGATGCATTTCCAAGTATGCACCATCAGTATAGTGATAACATAATACCATTGAAGTAAGTTATGATCCCCTTCCTGTATGACACTAAACTCGTGGTGATTCATTCACCTATCGTCATGGTGATGCCACGTAGTGTTTTTCATGGAACAAATTTCTCTACACATATAGTTATAAAAACTACTAACACGTCAACCCTCGCGGTGAAAAGAGTATAAGAAGACACGTCCGTATTGAGTTACAAGAGTATTTAGATGAAGACGTGGAAGTTACATGTGAAAAATTTGTTACAGAAGCAAGTGTCTACACACCACTGAACTGATAAAGAAATGATTAATTCGATAGAAGACCTTGATCAGTCACCTTCCTTCGTTTTGGAGGGTTGTGATCAATATCTCACCGATAAAGAAATGCTTATAGCAATGGAAGATTTTGAACGTGAGTTTTTAATGAGATATTAATGAGTAAATTTCACCCACATTGTAATTTTTAGAAATTCTAATGAGAAATATTTTTTTTTTCATTTGTTGAGTAACAAACTTAATTTTTGGGATATAATACTATATTTTATCAAAATTGCAGGTAAAGAAGCAACAAAAGATGAAGAAAAATATCTTTCAGTAATGAAAGGGAATATTACAAAAGATTTTAGTGGCAGTGATAAAATTCTTTTAGTACAACAAGCAAATTGTTGCGCTGTTAAATTGAAATCTAGCAAGTGAAGTCACTCGTGATGAATTTGGAAGCATAAAATTTGTAAATAATGGAAAAAATAACCCCATGATTGTTAATATGTTCGCACAGTATGCTATGGGACCTCCACATAAGTATTATATGAACTGTAAAGTTGATAAGGCCTACTATAATACATGCAAATATTTAGATACAAAGAAAGGTCGTGAGATTATTTTCAAAGAGTGCATGAATGAACTTGTTAAGTGGTTATTAACAGATCCCAATGGGATTATAATGGAAAAAGTCGTGTTTCCAGAAGGAATTGGGTGTGCTTCAGCCGGAGGTGATTGGCATGCACACTTTTAGTTCATTTAAATTAACAAGGGGAAAGTTCATGATTTTGCAAAGGAATTAAAAAAATGTCGTAGAAATATTGTTATCATTATTGTAAAATATGCCAAATAAAATATCTCTATAATACTTTTTTGTTTTATTCACCAGCATTTTAGTTCATTTAAGTTAACAAGGGGAAAGTTCCTGATTTTGCAAAGGAATTAGAAAAACGTCATAGAAATATTGTTATCATTATTGTAAAATATGTCAAATAAAATATCTCTATAATACTTTTTTATTCACCAGCAGTCTAAAACCTCATTAGGCAACTGAATAGAGATCATACGTCTGGCAGGAACGGTGCTGAGTATAAACATCTCTGTTCTCTGATGGTCGTGCATTAGAACCTCTTCCAGCAGGGTGCGACTAACCAGATCAAGAAAATGGAGACAGCCAATAGGATGGAAAAATATTTTAAAATTGAAGAAGGAAAATTGTACGATGAAAAATATTGTCGTGACAACGTCTGCATTGTTTTTCATGCGAATTGTGTTGCTATAAAAGGATATGGTGCAAGTTATTATTTGGGTAAGAAATATCCTTATGCTGATGTGTATCGAAGTAGAGAACCATTATTTAATCTTAGAAGATGCAGAGTTGAAGATCGTGATGCTCCTGGAACTGTTATCGAGTTTGAACCTTCACCGGATCAAAGAAAATTGAATCTTCCTTATTTAGCAGCCATAATAAGCCAATTTGGTATTGCTGGACCATTGGAGGAAAATACCATTTCTCAAAATTTAATTGAAAAATCAAGAGATGCCCATTTGGTGTATGGTTTAAAGAAAGATAATATGGCAGACAGAATAAGATATTTCAAGGAATCCATTGAGAGACTCATAAAAAGTGTGAAAGACAATAAAAATATACGCGAGGTTATCTTTCTGAAAGGTATTGGGAGGTGTGAAACTTCAAATGATTATATCTGGAATACGCACCATAAACCTATACTCGAAGATATGATAATGAAATTTAAGGAAGAAGGTATTCGATCAACCATGGTTGTCAAAGAAGAAATGAAAAACATTAACCAAGGTCAAGAATTAGAAGATGATTCGAAGTTATTGTCTTCTAGAATTGAAGGAAGTGCTTGGTATCCATCATGAGGTAAGCAAAATTATTTACCTTGTATCAGTGGATTAATTCATTTTAAATATTATGAGGAAGGATTAATTCATTTTAAATATTATGAGGAAAGATTAAATCATTTTAAATATTATGAGGAACGATTAATTCATTTTAAATTATTATGAGGAAGTAATTATAACTTGATGAAGAGAGACTTTTAGTTCATTAAAGTTAACTCAAATATGTATCTTTTACAGGTGATGGTGCAAATTTCTCCCCATTATATGCTAATGAAATATATTAAAATTTACAGGTACCGATGTGACGGGGCTTGGAAGAACAAGACTTAGAGGGGAGGATTTATCATGTTTAGAGCGTGTTGTTACACCAAGATTAATATGTTTCATTCATAAAAAAGAGAAATGTTTAATAAAAATTTTTAAGACATGATGAAGTTTTAAATCAAACCTTACCATGAAAAAAAAATGTATTGAGGTAGAATACAAATGTTATATCTCAATCTTCCCCATTTTTTTTTTTTATCACACTGGCCGATTCCCACCAAGGCAGGGGGGCCCGAAAAAGAAAAACTTTCACCATCATTCACTCCATCACTGTCTTGCCAGAAGGGTGCTTTACACTACAGTTTTTAAACTGCAACATTAACACCCCTCCTTCAGAGTGCAGGCACTGTACTTCCCATCTCCAGAACTCAAGTCCGGCCTGCCGATTTCCCTGAACCCCTTCATAAATGTTACTTTGCTCACACTCCAACAGCACGTCAAGTATTAAAAACCATTTGTCTCCATTCACTCCTATCAAACACGACTCATGCATACCTGCTGGAAGTCCAAGCCCCTCGCACACAAAACCTCCTTTACCCCCTCTCTCCAACCTTTCCTAGGCCGACCCCTACCTCGCCTTCCTTCCACTACAGACTGATACACTCTTGAAGTCATTCTGTTTCGCTCCATTCTCTCTACATGTCCGAACCACCTCAACAACCCTTCCTCAGCCCTCTGGACAACAGTTTTGGTAATCCTGCACCTCCTCCTAACTTCCAAACTACGAATTCTCTGCATTATATTCACACAACACATTGCCCTCAGACATGACATCTCCACTGCCTCCAGCCTTCTCCTCGCTGCAACATTCATCACCCATGCTTCACACCCATATAAGAGCATTGGTAAAACTATACTCTCATACATTCCCCTCTTTGCCTCCAAGGACAAAGTTCTTTGTCTCCACAGACTCCTAAGTGCACCACTCACTCTTTTTCCCTCATCAATTCTATGATTCACCTCATCTTTCATAGACCCATCCGCTGACACGTCCACTCCCAAATATCTGAATACATTCACCTCCTCCATACTCTCTCCCTCCAATCTGATATTCAATCTTTCATCACCTAATCTTTTTGTTATCCTCATAACCTTACTCTTTCCTGTATTCACCTTTAATTTTCTTCTTTTGCACACCCTACCAAATTCATCCACCAATCTCTGCAACTTCTCTTCAGAATCTCCCAAGAGAGCACAGTGTCATCAGCAAAGAGCAGCTGTGACAACTCCCACTTTGTGTGTGATTCTTTATCTTTTAACTCCACGCCTCTTGTCAAGACCCTCGCATTTACTTCTCTTACAACCCCATCTATAAATATATTAAACAACCACGGTGACATAACACATCCTTGTCTAAGGCCTACTTTTACTGGGAAATAATTTCCCTCTTTCCTACATACTCTAACTTGAGCCTCACTATCCTCGTAAAAACTCTTCACTGCTTTCAGTAACCTACCTCCTACACCATACACTTGCAACATCTGCCACATTGCCCCCGTATCCACCCTGTCATACGCCTTTTCCAAATCCATAAATGCCACAAAGACCTCTTTAGCCTTATCTAAATACTGTTCACTTATATGTTTCACTGTAAACACCTGGTCCACACACCCCCTACCTTTCCTAAAGCCTCCTTGTTCATCTGCTATCCTATTCTCCGTCTTACTCTTAATTCTTTCAATAATAACTCTACCATACACTTTACCAGGTATACTCAGGAGACTTATCCCCCTATAATTTTTGCACTCTCTTTTATCCCCTTTGCCTTTATACAAAGGAACTATGCATGCTCTCTGCCAATCCCTAGGTACCTTACCCTCTTCCATACATTTATTAAATAATTGCACCAACCACTCCAAAACTATATCCCCACCTGCTTTTAACATTTCTATCTTTATCCCATCAATCCCGGCTGCCTTACCCCCTTTCATTTTACCTACTGCCTCACGAACTTCCCCCACACTCACAACTGGCTCTTCCTCACTCCTACATGATGTTATTCCTCCTTTCCCTATACTCGAAATCACAGCTTCCCTATCTTCATCAACATTTAACAATTCCTCAAAATATTCCCTCCATCTTCCCAATACCTCTAAATCTCCATTTAATAACTCTCCTCTCCTATTTTTAACTGACAAATCCATTTGTTCTCTAGGCTTTCTTAACTTGTTAATCTCACTCCAAAACTTTTTCTTATTTTCAACAAAATTTGTTGATAACATCTCACCCACTCTCTCATTTGCTCTCTTTTTACATTGCTTCACCACTCTCTTAACCTCTCTCTTTTTCTCCATATACTCTTCCCTCCTTGCATCACTTCTACTTTGTAAAAACTTCTCATATGCTAACTTTTTCTCCCTTACTACTCTCTTTACATCATCATTCCACCAATCACTCCTCTTCCCTCCCGCACCCACTTTCCTGTAACCACAAACTTCTGCTGAACACTCTAACACTACATTTTTAAACCTAACCCATACCTCTTCGACCCCATTGCCTATGCTCTCATTAGCCCATCTATCCTCCAATAGCTGTTTATATCTTACCCTAACTGCCTCCTCTTTTAGTTTATAAACCTTCACCTCTCTCTTCCCTGATGCTTCTATTCTCCTTGTATCCCATCTACCTTTTACTCTCAGTGTTGCTACAACTAGAAAGTGATCTGATATATCTGTGGCCCCTCTATAAACATGTACATCCTGAAGTCTACTCAACAGTCTTTTATCTACCAATACATAATCCAACAAACTACTGTCATTTCGCCCTACATCATATCTTGTATACTTATTTATCCTCTTTTTCTTAAAATATGTATTACCTATAACTAAACCCCTTTCTATACAAAGTTCAATCAAAGGGCTCCCATTATCATTTACACCTGGCACCCCAAACTTACCTACCACACCCTCTCTAAAAGTTTCTCCTACTTTAGCATTCAGGTCCCCTACCACAATTACTCTCTCACTTGGTTCAAAGGCTCCTATACATTCACTTAACATCTCCCAAAATCTCTCTCTCTCCTCTGCATTCCTCTCTTCTCCAGGTGCATACACGCTTATTATGACCCACTTCTCGCATCCAACCTTTACTTTAATCCACATAATTCTTGAATTTACACATTCATATTATCTTTTCTCCTTCCATAACTGATCATTTAACATTACTGCTACCCCTTCCTTTGCTCTAACTCTCTCAGATACTCCAGATTTAATCCCATTTATTTCCCCCCACTGAAACTCTCCTACCCCCTTCAGCTTTGTTTCGCTTAGGGCCAGGACATCCAACTTCTTTTCATTCATAACATCAGCAATCATCTGTTTCTTGTCATCTGCACTACATCCACGCACATTTAAGCATCCCAGTACCACATATTATTTTAAAATGAACTAAAAAGCAATGACCTCACCAAATTTTAGAACAAGAGGACACAGTTGGTCTGGAAAGAGATGATTTTCTACCTTGGATGTTACCCGCATTTCATGGCATCTGTCTGTCCTGAGTTGACGCAGGTGTAGGGTAAGGAGATGGCCGTGTGATTTTCTACCTTGGGTGTGAACCGCATTACACAGTGGTGTTGGGGGAAGGGGTGACCCATATAGGCTCAATGAGTCTCTCAGAGTGAGGAAAGTGTTTCTATTCGGAAATCGAGTAAATATTTCTACCATTGAGTGTGTTTACCAACAAGAAAATAATGTTCGATTTTATGATAAAGTTTTCAAAACTAATTTGGAAATATCCAAAAATGGAGTCGTTCAAAGTAATTCCGGAGTACTCTAATGTATTTTTGAAGTGTTCCAATATATTTTAGGTTAGGATAGTAGGTTAGGGTAGGGTAGGTTAGGTTAGGTTGGGTTAGGTAAGGTTAGGTTAGGATAGGTTAGGAACGGTTAGGATAGGTTCGGCTAGGTTAGGTTAGGTTAGGTTAAGATAGGTTAGGTTAGGTTAGGTTAGGTTAGGTTAGGCTAGGTTAGGTTAGGTTAGGTTAAGGTTAGGTAGGTGTGTGTGTGTGTGTGTGTGTGTGTGTGTGTGTGTGTGTGTGTGTGTGTGTGTGTGTGTGGTCATAGAGTTTTGTGAATATCTTGATTATAGTGATTTTAGTGGATTTGAGATGCATTTGTGGATGTGAAATGTGATTTTTGTGTGTGTTCTGATGAGGTGTGTTGGGAGATGGGTGAGTGGATGTGAAGAAAATGCGGGTGAGATGGAGAGGTGTAAGGGGAGGGTTGTAATTAGAAACATGGGGAGATTTTGCTGAATATAAAGGTAATGTGTGAATATTTTAAAAAGAAATTATAGAAATGAAAAGTTATGATATATTGGAAAAGAATAGAGGGTGTTGAAACATGTCGCAATAGTTGGGTAGTTGATGCGAGTATAATATTAATTTATGTGGATACAAGGAGATGGGTATGGAGAGGATTTTATTAGAATTTTAGCACTGTAGGGAAGAATGTATATTACTTTTAAGATTCAGTAAAAAGAAGGGGAAAAAAATGTGAATAAATTGGTAATTGATGAGGGTTGTGGGTAATGTAGTCGAATTAGAGATACCGAAAAAGATGATATAAGTCGGTTGTTTTTATGACTTTTTCTGATGAAATTAGTTAAAACGAGAAAAAATTGTGGGATGTGGGTGATGTGGGGTGTTGTGGGGTGTGGGTGAAGTGGGTTGTGGGTGTTGTGCCTTTTTCTGATGAAATTAGTTAAAACGAGAAAAAATTGTGGGTTGTGGGGTGTTGTGGGTTGTGGGTGTTGTGGGTGTTGTGGGTTGTGGGTGTTGTGGGTGTTGTGGGTTGCGGGTTGTTGTTGTTGTGACTTTCTGATGTACTGTGTCCCCTTATTAACTTTAATGAACTAGAAGGGTTAAAACGAGAAAAAATTGTGGGTTGTGGGTGTTGTGGGTGTTGTGGGGTGTGTGTGTGCATGTGTGTTAGGTGTCATAGAGTTCTTTGTGAAAATCTTGTTTACAGTGATGACATTAGTTAAAACGAGTAAAATTTGTTGGTAATTGATGAGGGTAGTGTAGTCGAATTAGAGTTACCGAAAAAAAGGTGATATAGATGGGTTGTGATGAAATTAGTTTAAAAACGATATTCAAAGGTGTTTTGAAGGTGTTCAAGGGTGTTTATGTGAGTATTCAAATGATTATGAAAGTGTTTTGGGGATGTTCAAAGTAAAGTGTTTGAGTTAGTTTTTGTGACTTTTTTTCTGATGTATTGTGTCCCCTTAATAACTTTAATGAACTAAAAGGGTAAAAACGAGAAAATGCCTAGTCTGGAGACTGAGGGATGAGTTGTAATTTAATGAAATGTGTAAGTGCAGATAAATTAGAGATGTCAAATCTTATTTGGGAGTACTCAAATAGTGTTTTGGAAATGTTCAAAGGTGTTCAAAGGTGTTTTGAGTGTGTTCAAATGTTGTTTTTTTAAGGTGATCAAGGGTGTTTTGATTGAATTCAGCGTGTTTTAGTAGTATTCAGTGGTGTAATTGGGAGTACTCAAATAGTGTTTTGGAAATGTTCAAAGGTGTTCAAAGGTGTTTTGAGTGTGTTCAAATGTTGTTTTTTGAAGGTGATCAAGGGTGTTTTGATTGAATTCAGCATGTTTTAGTAGTATTCAGTGGTGTAATTGGGAGTACTCAAATAGTGTTTTGGAAATGTTCAAAGGCGTTCAAAGGTGTTTTGAGTGTGTTCAAATGTTGTTTTTTGAAGGTGATCAAGGGTGTTTTGAAGGTGTTCAAGGGTGTTTTGAAGGTGTTCAAAGGTGTTTTAAGGTTATTCAAAGGTGTTTTAAGTGTGTTCAAATGATTATGAGTGTTTTGAAGGTGTTCAAAGGTGTTTTGAAGGTGTTCAAAGGTGTTTTGAAGGTGTTGAAGTGTGTTTTGATTGAATTCAGCGGTGTTTTAATAGTATTCAGTGGTGTAATTGGAAGTACTCAAATTGTGTTTTTGGAAGTGTTTCAGTGTTGATTGGAAATGTTCAAAGGTGTTTTTGAAGGTGTTCAAGAGTGTTTTGAAGATGTTCAAGGGTGTTTGAAGGTGTTGAAGGGGGTTTTGATTGAATTCAGCGGTGTTTTAGTAGTATTCAGTGGTGTAATTGGGAGTACTCAAATTGTGTTTTTTGGAAGTGTTTCAGTGTTGATTGGAAATGTTCAAAGGTGTTTTTGGAGGTGTTCAAGAGTGTTTTGAAGGTGTTGAAGGGTGTTTGAAGGTGTTGAAGGGTGTTTTGATTGAATTCAGCGGTGTTTTAGTAGTATTCAGTGGTGTAATTGGGAGTACTCAAATTGTGTTTTTTGGAAGTGTTTCGGTGTTGATTGAAAATGTTCAAAGGTGTTTTTGAAGGTGTTCAAGAGTGTTTTGAAGGTGTTCAAGGGTGTTTATGTGAGTATTCAAATGATTTATGAGAGTGTTTTGGTGATGTTCAAAGTAAAAGTGTTTGAGTTAGTTTTTGTGACTTTTTCTGATGTACTGTGTCCCCTTATTAACTTTGGGTTAGTTTGAGTTAGTTTTTTGTGATAATGTTGTGTTGTATTTTGTAAAGAAATTGTGGGCATTAACGAAAAAAATGTGACTTTCTGATGATGAAAAATTTGGGTTAAGAATGAAAATGTTTCCCTATGTTGTATATGTGTAGGGGTAAAGTTCGACTTGATTCAGCTTGTATGTGTGAGGTCATCGCGTGACGTCACTGACATAGGGTCGACCTGATTCAACCTGTGTGCGCGTGACGTCACTGACAT
The DNA here is from genome assembly GCF_038502225.1 of Cherax quadricarinatus. NCBI lineage: Eukaryota > Metazoa > Arthropoda > Malacostraca > Decapoda > Parastacidae > Cherax > Cherax quadricarinatus. The sequence goes on along the minus strand of NW_027196170.1, from coordinate 66,896 downwards.
AGGGTCGACCTGATTCAACCTGTGTGTGCGTGATGTCACTGACCGCCGAGTAAACACCCTTCTTAGGTCATTTGACTTGTTTAGACCTGTAGTAAGCATGCCCCCATAGGAGGAGTTCATTTGAATATTTCCCCCATAGGGGGGGGATTCCAAAAACTTGATCCGAGGAATTGGAGAATTTCGAAAACCCCAAAGGGGGGATCCAAAAAACTTGATCCGAGGAGATCATAAGAATTTCGAAACCCCCATAGGGGGGAATCCAAAAACTTGTATTATCGAGAAAAATTTGAGTGGGGGTTGGGGGTGGAAGGAGGGACAATTCAAAAAACCTTGATCCAAGGAGATGGAGAATTTCGAAAACCCCATAGGGGGGATCCAAAAAAAACTTGATCCGAAGAGATGGAGACTTTGATTTCGAGAAATTTTGGGATGGAGGTGAAAGTGAGAGGGGGAATCCAAAAAACTTGATCCGAGGAGATGGAAAGCACAAGAAAATAAAATTAAAAAAAAAATCGAAAAAAATCGGAAAAAAATTCGAGACGCGGGGGCAATCCGGACGACGCTGCAGAAGGCGCTGCAGAAGGCACGGGCGGGGGTCGCGAAGGGCTCGGGCGGGCGCGCGGGCAGGTGCGCGGCGCGACTGGGGGGTCGCGAAGGGGGGTCGTTGGCGGGGGTCGTGGGCGGGGGGGTCAAGGGTGAGGTAGTCTCGAGGCGAGGTCAAGGTCAAACCGGAAGTAACACCTAGGTGTGAAAAGGGGACCCTCCAGCTGCTGGCCCTAGACCGGAAGGGTGCGCTCTGTAGAAGGCCCTAAACCGGAAGGTTGCGCTCTGTAGAAGGCCCTAGACCGGAAAGGTGCGCTCTGTAGAAATTATCACTACTTATATATATTTATATATATATATATATATATATATATATATATATATATATATATATATATATATATATATATATATATATATATATATATATATATATATATATATATATATATATATAAGTAGTGTAGTTTTCTACAGGGGGAGGTATTCCAGAAAAGGCATGCGGCTGAGCGCACCCTTCCGGTTTAGGCCTTCTACAGGGCGAGGTATCCGGTTTAGGGCCTTCCACTGAGCGGTGAATCCGGTCTAGGACCTTCTTCTGAGGCATCCCCTTTTCACACCTAGGTGTTACTTCCGGTTTGACCTTGACCTCGCCCTCGAGACTACCTCACCCTTGACCCCCCCAACCAATACACCCGCCCACGACCCCCCCTTCGCGACCCCCCGTCGCGCTGCGCGCCTGCGCACCCGCCCCGCGCCCTTCGCGACCCCCGCCCGCGCCTTCTGCTGCGCCTTCTGCAGCGTCGTCCGGATCGCCCCCGCGCCTCGAATTTTTTTCTGATTTTTTTCGAATTTTTTTTGAATTTCATTTTCTTGTGCTCTCCATCTCCTCGGATCAAGTTTTTAAGGTTCCCCCTCCGACTTTCACCCCCACCCCAAAAATTCTCGAAATCAAAGTCTCCATCTCTTCAGATCAAGTTTTTTTGGGGATCCCCCCTATGGGGTTTTTGAAATTCTCCATCTCCTTGGATCAAGGTTTTTTGGATTGTCCCTCCTTCCACCCCCACCCCCCAATCCCAAAAATTTCTCAATATTACCAAGACTCAATCTCCTCGGATCAAATTTTCTCGATAATACATGTTTTGGATTCCCCCCTATGGGGGTTTCGAAATTCTTATGATCTCCTCAGAACAAGTTTTTTGGATTCCTCCCTATGGGGTAAGTATTCAAATGAACTCCTCCTATGGTGCTCTCTCTTACTACAGGTCTAAACAAGTCAAATGACCTAAGAAGGGTGTTTACTTGGCGGTCAGTGACGTCACGCGCACACAGGCTGAATCTTGTCGACCCTTTTAGTTCATTAAAGTTAATAAGGGGACATAGTTCCTACAACATAGGGAAAACATTTTCACTCTTAACCCCAATTTTTTTCTCGTTTTAACCCTTTTAGTTCATTAAAGTTAATAAGGGGACATAGTACCTACATCATAGGAAAAACATTTTCACTCTTAACCCAAATTTTTCATCAGCAGAAAGTCGCATTTTTTCGTTAATACCCACAATTTCTTTACAAAATACAACACAACATTATCACAAAAAACTAACTCAAACTAACCCAAAGTTAATAAGGGGACACAGTACATCAGAAAAAGTCACAAAAACTAACTCAAACACTTTTACTTTGAACATCACCAAAACACTCTCATAAATCATTTGAATACTCACATAAACACCTTTGAACACCTTCAAAACACTCTTGAACACCTTCAAAAACACCTTTGAACATTTTCAATCAACACCGAAACACTTCCAAAAAACACAATTTGAGTACTCCCAATTACACCACTGAATACTACTAAAACACCGCTGAATTCAATCAAAACACCCTTCAACACCTTCAAACACCCTTGAACACCTTCAAAACACTCTTGAACACCTTCAAAAACACCTTTGAACATTTCCAATCAACACTGAAACACTTCCAAAAAACACAATTTGAGTACTCCCATTTACACCACTGAATACTACTAAAACACCGCTGAATTCAATCAAAACACCCTTCAACACCTTCAAACACCCTTGAACGCCTTCAAAACACTCTTGAACACCTTCAAAAACACCTCTGAACATTTTCAATCATCACCGAAACACTTCCAAAAAACACAATTTGAGTACTCCCAATTACACAACTGAATACTACTAAAACACCGCAGAATTCAATCAAAACACCCTTCAGCACCTTCAAAACACATTTGAACACCTTCAAAGAACTCTCATAATCATTTGAACACACTCAAAACACCTTTGAATAACCTCAAAACACCTTTGAACACCTTCAAAACACCCTTGAACACCTTCAAAACACCCTTGATCACCTTCAAAAAACAACATTTGAACACACTCAAAACACCTTTGTACATTTCCAAAACACTATTTGAGTACTCCCAATTACACCACTGAATACTACTAAAACACGCTGAATTCAATCAAAACACCCTTGATCACCTTCAAAAAACAACATTTGAACACACTCAAAACACCTTTGAACACCTTTGAACATTTCCAAAACACTATTTGAGTACTCCCAATTACACCACTGAATACTACTAAAACACGCTGAATTCAATCAAAACACCCTTGACACCTCTCTAAAACACCTTTGAACACCTCATGCACTCTACACACACATTTCATTAAATTACAACTCATCCCTCAATCTCCAGAGTAGGCATTTTCTCGTTTTTACCCTTTTAGTTCATTAAAGTTATTAAGGGGACACAATACATCAGAAAAAAAGTCACAAAAACTAACTCAAACACTTTACTTTGAACATCCCCAAAACACTCTCATAAACATTTGAATACACACAAAAAACACCCTTGAACACCTTCAAAACACATTTGAATATCGTTTTTAAACTAATTTCATCACAACCCACTTATATCATCTTTTTTTCGGTAACTCTAATTCGACTACACTACCCTCATCAATTACCAACAAATTTTACTCGTTTTAACTAATGTCATCACTGTAACCAAGATTTTCACAAAAAAACTCTATGACACCTAACGCATACGCACACACACACCCCACAACACCCACAACACCCACAACCCACAATTTTTTCTCGTTTTAACCCTTTTAGTTAATTAAAATTAATAAGGGGGCACAGTACATCAGAAAGTCACAACAACAACAACCCAAAACCCACAATTTTTTCTCGTTTTAGCTAATTTCATCAGAAAGTCACAACAACAACAACCCACAACCCACAACACCCACAACACCCACAACCCACAACACCCCACAACCCACAATTTTTTCTCGTTTCAACTAATTTCATCAGAAAAGTCACAACACCCCACATCACCCACATTATTTTTCTCGTTTTAACCCTTTTAGTTCATTAAAGTTAATAAGGGGACACAGTACATTAGAAAAAGTCACAAAAACAACCCACTTATATCATCTTTTTCGGTATCTCTAATTCGACTACATTACCCACAACCCTCATCAATTACTAATTTATTCACATTTTTTTTCCCCTTCTTTTTACTGAATCTTAAAAGTAATACACATTCCTCCCTACAGTACTAAAATTCTAATAAAATCCTCTCCATACCCATCTCCTTGTATCCACATAAATTAATATTATACTTGCATCAACTACCCAACTATTGCGACATGTTTCAACACCCTCCATTCTTTTCCAATATATCGTAACTTTTCATTTCTATAATTTCTTTTTAAAATATTCACACATTACCTTTATATTCAGTAAAATCTCCCTATATTTCTAATTACAACCCTCCCCATACACCTCGCCATCTCACCCTCATTTCTTCACATCCACTCACCCATCTCCCAACACACCTCTTCAGAAAACACACAAAAATCACATTTCACATCCACAAATGCATCTCAAATCCACTAAAATCACTATAATCAAGATATTCACAAAACTCTATGACCACCTAACACACACACACACACACACACACACACACACACACACACACCTAACCTAACCTAACCTAACCTAAAATATATTGTAACACTTCCAAAATACATTAACCTAACCTAACCTAACCTAGCCTAACCTAACCTAACCTAACCTATCCTAACCTAACCTAACCTTACCTAACCTACCCTAACCTAACCTAATCTAACCTAACCTATCCTAACCTAACCTAACCTAACCTAACCTAACCTAACCTAACCTATCCTAACCTAACCTAACCTAACCTAACCTTACCTAACCTACCCTAACCTAACCTAACCTAACCTTACCTAACCTAACCTAACCTAACCTAACCTAACTTATTCTAACCTAACCTAACCTTACCTAACCTAACCTAACCTAACCTAACGAGTACTCCAGAATTACTTTGAATGACTCCATTTTTGGATATTTCCAAATTAGTTTTGAAAACTTTATCGTAAAATCGAACATTATTTTCTTGTTGGTAAACACACCCATGGTAGAAATATTTACTCGATTTCCGAATAGAAACACTTTCCTCGCTCTGAGAGACTCATTGAGCTTATATGGGCCGCCCCTTTACCCGACGCCACTGTGTAATGCGATTCACACCCAAGGTAGAAAATCACAAGCGCGGCAACACAGGTCAGACAGACGGCATGTAATGCGATTCACACCCAAGGTAGAACATAACATCTGCGTCAACTCAGGTCAGACAGACGCCATGTGATGCGGTTCACATCCAAGGTAGATTTAAGATAATCATCGCCTTACCGAACACCTGCTTCAACTCACCTAACCGAACCTAACCTATCCTAGCCTAACCTAACCTAGCCTAACCTAACCTAGCCTAACCTGACCTAACTTAACCTAACCTAACCTAACCTAACCTAGGCTAACCTATCCTAGCCCAACCAAACCTAACCTATCCTAACCTAACCTAACCTAACCTAACCTATCTTAACCTAACCTAACCTAACCTAACCTAACCTAACCTAACCTATCCTAACCTAACCTAACCTATCCTAACCTAACCTTACCTAACCTATCCTATCCTAACCTAACCTAACCTAACCTAACCTAACCTAACCTAACCTAACCTAACCTTACCTAACCTACCCTAACCTAACCTAACCTAACCTAACCAAACACTATCAAACACCTCCGAATACTCCCCAAAACACTACTGATTACTACCAAATCACCACTGAATACTACCAAATCACCGTCAAAATCACCAGAAACTAAGTTTAACATCACCATCCAACTTCCTTTTTATAGAAATCCCCTCAAATCACTATATCCAAGAACCCAACCTAACCTAACCTTTCCTAACCTAACCCAACCTAACCTAACCTAACTTATCCTAACATAACCTAACCGAACCTAACCTAACCTAACTTAACCTAACCTAACCTACCCTAACCTTACCTAACCTAGCCTAACCTAACCTATCCTAACCTAACCTAACCTAACCTAACCAAACACCATCAAACACCTCCGAATACTCCCCAAAACACTGCTGATTACTACCAAATCACCACTGAATACTACCAAATCACCGTCAAAATCACCAGAAACTAAGTTTAACATCACCATCCAGCTTCCTTTTTATAGAAATCCCCTCAAATCACTATATCCAAGAACCCAACCTAACCTAACCTTTTCCTAACCTAACCCAACCTAACCTAACCTAACCTAACCGAACCTAACCTAACCTTACCTAACCTAACCTAACCGAACCTAACCTAACCTAGCCTAACCTAACCTAACCTAACTGAACCTATCCTAACCTAACCTAACCTAACGTAACATTATCAAACACCTCCGAATACTCTCCAAAACACTACTGATTACTACCGAATCACCACTGAATACTAACAAATAACCGTCAAAATCACCAGAAACTAAGTTTAACATCACCATCCAACTTCCTTTTATAGAAATCCCCTCAAATCACTATATCCAAGAACCCAACCTAACCTAACCTTTCCTAACCTAACCGAACCTAACCTAACATTACCCAACCTAACCTAGCCCAACCTAACCTATCCTAACCTAACCTAACCTAACCTAACACCATCAAACACCTCCGAATACTCCCCAAAACACTACTGATTACTACCAAATCACCACTGAATACTACCAAATCACCGTCAAAATCACCAGAAACTAAGTTTAACATCACCATCCAACTTCCTTTTTATAGAAATCCCCTCAAATCACTATAACCAAGAACCCAACCTAATCTAACCTTTCCTAACCTAACCGAACCTAACCTAACATTACCCAACCTAACCTAGCCCAACCTAACCTATCCTAACCTAACCTAACCTAACCTAACACCATCAAACACCTCCGAATACTCCCCAAAACACTACTGATTACTACCAAATCACCTAACCTAACCTAACCGAACCGAACCTAACATTACCCAACCTAACCTAACTTATCCTAACCTAACCTAACACCATCAAACACCTCCGAATACTCCCGAAAACACTACTGATTACTACCAAATCACCTAACCTAACCTAACTTATCCTAACCTAACCTAACCTAACCTAACCTAACTTAACCTAACCTAACCTAACCTAACCTGACCTAACTTATCCTAACCTTACCTAACCTAACCTAGCCTAACCTAACCTAACCTAACCTGACCTAACTTATCCTAACCTAACCTAACGTGACCTAACCTAACCTAACACCTTCAAACACCTCCGAATACTCCCAAAACACTACTGATTACTACCAAATCACCACTGAATACTACCAAATCACCGTCAAAATCACCAGAAACTAAGTTTATCATCACCATCCAACATCCTTTTTATAGAATGAATATTCTTACCGCATTTTATGTCACCTTCAAACACCTCCGAATACTCCCAAAACACTACTGATTACTACCAAATCACCACTGAATACTACCAAATCACCGTCAAAATCACCAGAAACTAAGTTTATCATCACCATCCAACATCCTTTATATAGAATGAATATTCTTACCGCATTTTATGTTTGCATATCACATTTCCTCTTCCACATCATCCCTAAACATCCTTCCTTATTCATTCCGTATATCTCCTAGAGTTGTTTTAACCCCCGACGGACCCATCACGACGTAGGAACCAGAGGAACCATCACCACTCCAACACCACCTACTACACACTGGCTCCTAATGTCATGATGGTCCCGTCGGTGGTTAAAACAACTCTAGGAGATATACGGAATGAATAAGGAAGGATGTTTAGGGATGATGTGGAAGAGGAAAATGTGATATGCAACATAAAATGCGGTAAGAATATACATTCTATAAAAAGGATATTGGATGGTGATGATAAACTTAGTTTCTGGTGATTTTGACGGTGATTTGGTAGTATTCAGTGGTGATTTGGTAGTAATCAGTAGTGTTTTGGGAGTATTCGGAGGTGTTTGAAGGTGTTAGGTTAGGTTAGGTCAGGTTAGGTTAGGTTAGGATAAGTTAGGTCAGGTTAGGTTAGGTTAGGTTAGGCTAGGTTAGGTTAGGTTAGGTTAGGATAAGTTAGGTCAGGTTAGGTTAGGTTAGGATAGGTTAAGTTAGGTTAGGTTAGGTTAGGTTAGGATAAGTTAGGTTAGGTTAGGTGATTTGGTAGTAATCAGTAGTGTTTTGGGGAGTATTCGGAGGTGTTTGATGGTGTTAGGTTAGGCTAGGTTAGGATAAGTTAGGTTAGGTTAGGATAAGTTAGGTTAGGTTGGGTAATGTTAGGTTCGGTTCGGTTAGGTTAGGTTAGGTGATTTGGAAGTAATCAGTAGTGTTTTGGGGAGTATTCGGAGGTGTTTGATGGTGTTAGGTTAGGTTAGGTTAGGTTAGGATAGGTTAGGTTGGGCTAGGTTAGGTTGGGTAATGTTAGGTTAGGTTCGGTTTGGTTAGGAAAGGTTAGGTTAGGTTAGGTTCTTGGTTATAGTGAATTGAGGGGATTTCTATAAAAAGGAAGTTGGATGGTGATGTTAATCTTAGTTTCTGGTGATTTTGACGGTGATTTGGTAGTATTCAGTGGTGATTTGGTAGTAATCAGAAGTGTTTTGGGGAGTATTCGGAGGTGTTTGATGGTGTTTGGTTAGGTTAGGTTAGGTCAAGTTAGGTTAGGTTGGGCTAGGTTAGGAAAGGTTAGGTTAGGTTGGGTTCTTGGATATAGTGATTTGAGGGGATTTCTATAAAAGGAAGTTGGATGGTGATGTTAAACTTAGTTTCTGGTGATTTTGACGGTGATTTGGTAGTATTCAGTGGTGATTTAGTAGTAATCAGTAGTGTTTTGGGGAGTATTCGGAGATGTTTGATGGTGTTAGGTTAGGTTAGGTTAGGTTAGGATAGGTTCGGTTAGGTTAGGTTAGGTTAGGCTAGGTTAGGTTAGGTTCGGTTAGGTTAGGTTAGGTAAGGTTAGGTTAGGTTCGGTTAGGTTAGGTTAGGTTAGGTTGGGTTAGGTTCGGTTAGGTTATGTTAGGATAAGTTAGGTTAGGTTGGGCTAGGTTAGGAAAGGTTAGGTTAGGTTGGGTTCTTGGATATAGTGATTTGAGGGGATTTCTATAAAAAGGAAGTTGGATGGTGATGTTAAACTTAGTTTCTGGTGATTTTGACAGTGATTTGGTAGTATTCAGTAGTGATTTGGTAGTAATCAGTAGTGTTTTGGGGAGTATTCGGAGGTGTTTGATGGTGTTTGGTTTGGTTAGGTTAGGTTAGGTTAGGATAGGTTAGGTTAGGCTAGGTTAGGTAAGGTTAGGTTAGGTTAGGTTAGGTTAAGTTAGGTTAGGTTAGGTTCGGTTAGGTTATGTTAGGATAAGTTAGGTTAGGTTAGGTTGGGTTAGGTTAGGAAAGGTTAGGTTAGGTTGGGTTCTTGGATATAGTGATTTGAGGGGATTTCTATAAAAAGGAAGTTGGATGGTGTTGTTATACTTAGTTTCTGGTGATTTTGACGGTGATTTGGTAGTATTCAGTGGAGATTTGGTAGTAATCAGTAGTGTTTTGGGGAGTATTCGGAGGTGTTTGATGGTGTTTGGTTAGGTTAGGTTAGGTTAGGTTAGGGTAGGTTAGGTAAGGTTAGGTTAGGTTAGGTTAGGTTAGGTTAGGTTAGGTTAGGTTAGGTTAGGATAGGTTAGGTTAGGTTAGGTTAGGTTAGGTTAGGTTAGGTTAGGATAGGTTAGGTTAGGTTAGGTTAGGTTAGGTTAGGTTAAGATAGGTTAAGTTAGGTTAGGTTAGGTTAGGTTAGGATAGGTTAGGTTAGGTTGGGCTAGGATAGTTTAGGCTAGGTTAGGTTAGGTTAGGTTAGGTTAAGTTAGTTTAGGTTAGGCTAGGTTAGGTTAGGCTAGGTTAGGTTAGGCTAAGATAGGTTAGGTTCGGTTAGGTGAGTTGATGCAGGTGTTCGGTAAGGCGATGATTATCTTAAATCTACCTTGGATGTGAACCGCATTACATGGCATCTGTCTGTCTTGAGTTGACGCAGATGTTATGTTCTACCTTGGGTGTGAATCGCATTACATGCCGTCTGTCTGACCTGTGTTGCCGCGGGTGTGATCTTCTACCTTGGGTGTGAATCGCATTACACAGTGGCGTCGGGGAAAGGGGCGGTCCATATAAGCTCAATGAGTCTCTCAGAGCGAGGAAAGTGTTTCTATTCGGAAATCAAGTAAATATTTCTACCATGGGTGTGTTTACCAACAAGAAAATAATGTTCGATTTTACGATAAAGTTTTCAAAACTAATTTGGAAATATCCAAAAATGGAGTCGTTCAAAGTAATTCTGGAGTACTCTAATGTATTTTGGAAGTGTTCCAATATATTTTAGGTTAGGTTAGGTTAGGTTAGGTTAGGTGTGTGTGTATGTGTGTGTGTGTGTGTGTGTGTGTGTGTGTGTGTGTGTGTGTGTGTGTGTGTGTGTGTGTGTGTGTGTGTGTGTGTGTTAGGTGGTCATAGAGTTTTGTGAATATCTTGATTATAGTGATTTTAGTGGATTTGAGATGCATTTGTGGATGTGAAATGTGATTTTTGTGTGTGTTCTGAAGAGGTGTGTTGGGAGATGGGTGAGTGGATGTGAAGAAATGCGGGTGAGATGGCGAGGTGTATGGGGAGGGTTGTAATTAGAAATATGGGGAGATTTTACTGAATATAAAGGTAATGTGTGAATATTTTAAAAAGAAATTATAGAAATGAAAAGTTATGATATATTGGAAAAGAATATAGGGTGTTGAAACATGTCGCAATAGTTGGGTAGTTGATGTGAGTATAATATTAATTTATGTGGATACAAGGAGATGGGTATGGAGAGGATTTTATTAGAATTTTAGTACTGTAGGGAGGAATGTGTATTACTTTTAAGATTCAGTAAAAAGAAGGGAAAAAAATGTGAATAAATTGGTAATTGATGAGGGATGTGGGTAATGTAGTCGAATTAGAGATAACGAAAAAGTTGACATAAGTGGGTTGTTTTTGTGACTTTTTCTGATGTACTGTGTCCCCTTATTAACTTTAATGAACTAAAAGGGTTAAAACGAGAAAAATAATGTGGGTGATGTGGGGTGTTGTGACTTTTCTGATGAAATTAGTTGAAACGAGAAAAAATTGTGGGTTGTGGGGTGTTGTGGGTTGTGGGTGTTGTGGGTGTTGTGGGTTGTGGGTTGTTGTTGTTGTGACTTTCTGATGAAATTAGCTAAAACGAGAAAAAATTGTGGGTTGTGGGTTGTTGTTGTTGTGACTTTCTGATGTACTGTGCCCCCTTATTAATTTTAATGAACTAAAAGGGTTAAAACGAGAAAAAATTGTGGGTTGTGGGTGTTGTGGGTGTTGTGGGGTGTGTGTGTGCGTGTGTGTTAGGTGTCATAGAGTTTTTTTGTGAAAATCTTGGTTACAGTGATGACATTAGTTAAAACGAGTAAAATTTGTTGGTAATTGATGAGGGTAGTGTAGTCGAATTAGAGTTACCGAAAAAAAGATGATATAAGTGGGTTGTGATGAAATTAGTTTAAAAACGATATTCAAAGGTGTTTTGAAGGTGTTCAAGGGTGTTTATGTGTGTATTCAAATGTTTATGAAAGTGTTTTGGGGATGTTCAAAGTAAAGTGTTTGAGTTAGTTTTTGTGACTTTTTTTCTGATGTATTGTGTCCCCTTAATAACTTTAATGAACTAAAAGGGTAAAAACGAGAAAATGCCTAGTCTGGAGACTGAGGGATGAGTTGTAATTTAATGAAATGTGTAAGTGCAGATAAATTAGAGATGTCAAATCTTATTTGGGAGTACTCAAATAGTGTTTTGGAAATGTTCAAAGGTGTTCAAAGGTCTTTTGAGTGTGTTCAAATGTTGTTTTTTGAAGGTGATCAAGGGGGTTTTGATTGAATTCAGCATGTTTTAGTAGTATTCAGTGGTGTAATTGGGAGTACTCAAATAGTGTTTTGGAAATGTTCAAAGGTGTTCAAAGGTGTTTTGAGTGTGTTCAAATGTTGTTTTTTGAAGGTGATCAAGGGTGTTTTGATTGAATTCAGCGTGTTTTAGTAGTATTCAGTGGTGTAATTGGGAGTACTCAAATAGTGTTTTGGAAATGTACAAAGGTGTTTTGAGTGTGTTCAAATGTTGTTTTTTTGAAGGTGATCAAGGGTGTTTTGAAGGTGTTCAAGGGTGTTTTGAAGGTGTTCAAAGGTGTTTTGAGGTTATTCAAAGGTGTTTTGAGTGTGTTCAAATGATTGTGAGAGTGCTTTGAAGGTGTTCAAAGGTGTTTTGAAGGTGCTGAAGGGTGTTTTGATTGAATTCTGCGGTGTTTTAGTAATATTCAGTGGTGTAATTGGGAGTACTCAAATTGTGTTTTTTGGAAGTGTTTCGGTGTTGATTGAAAATGTTCAAAGGTGTTTTTGAAGGTGTTCAAGAGTGTTTTGAAGGTGTTCAAGGATGTTTTGATTGAATTCAGCGGTGTTTTAGTAGTATTCAGTGGTGTAAATGGGAGTACTCAAATTGTGTTTTTTGGAAGTGTTTCAGTGTTGATTGGAAATGTTCAAAGGTGTTTTTGAAGGTGTTCAAGAGTGTTTTGAAGGTGTTCAAGGGTGTTTGAAGGTGTTGAAGGGTGTTTTGATTGAATTCAGCAGTGTTTTAGTAGTATTCAGTGATGTAATTGGGAGTACTCAAATTGTGTTTTTTGGAAGTGTTTCGGTGTTGATTGAAAATGTTCAAAGGTGTTTTTGAAGGTGTTCAAGAGTGTTTTGAAGGTGTTCAAAGGTGTTTATGTGAGTATTCAAATGATTTATGAGAATGTTTTGGTGATGTTCAAAGTAAAAGTGTTTGAGTTAGTTTTTGTGACTTTTTCTGATGTACTGTGTCCCCTTATTAACTTTGGGTTAGTTTGAGTTAGTTTTTTGTGATAATGTTGTGTTGTGTTTTGTAAAGAAATTGTGGGTATTATCGAAAAAATGCGACTTTCTGATGATGAAAAATTTGGGTTAAGAGTGAAAATGTTTTCCCTATGATGTAGGTACTATGTCCCCTTATTAACTTTAATGAACTAAAAGGGTTAAAACGAGAAAAAAATTGGGGTTAAGAGTGAAAATGTTTTCCCTATGTTTTAGGTACTATGTCCCCTTATTAACTTTAATGAACTAAGAGGGTCGACAAGATTCAGCCTGTGTGCGCGTGACGTCACTGACCGCTTAGCCCATTCTATAAACTTTACTGTTGAGTTTGAAGAAAATAACTCATTGCCTTTTCTAGATGTTTTAATTATTAAGGGTAATAATGAATTCAAATTTAAAATTTACAGAAAACCTACAAATAACTGTTCCTATGTCCACTATTATTCCTCGCATCAAGATAGAGTCAAACTGTCTGTTTTCTCATCAATGTTTTTGAGAGCTTTACGAATTTGTAGTCCTGAGTTCATAGATGAGGAAATATCCAAAAATTTATGAAATAGGTAATGACTTGAAATACCCAAGAAATGTAATTGATAAATCTTTTAAAGTTGTTAGAAACACTTTTTATAATCCAAAAAGGGACAACTAGCCTTATTCAACTAAAAATATGTTGGTTCTCCCTTACCATGAAAACTTGGTTGTTATGCCTTCTCTTCTTAAGACTTTTAATATTAAAGTTGTATTCAAAAATCTTGATACAGTAAAAAACTTTTGATAATGAATTCCCCCAAAAATGCTGATGGATGTGTCTATAGGATTCCTTGTAAAATTTGCGATAAAGTTTATTACGGTCAAACTGGTAAAAATCTCGAACTAAGATTAAAACAACATAAATATAGCATTAGAACTGGACAAGATTCCAATGCTCTATTTATTCATGTAAGAGATTTTAACCATCCAATTGATTTTCAAAAAGTTGAGAAAGTAGTATCAAGCAAGTCCATGGTCGACAGGAATATAATTGAATCTTGTTTCATAAAAAGCAGTTTTGACAATAATATGAATATTTCCTTTGGTTTATATAAATTAGATCCATTTATAATTAATAGAATTTGGGAAGAATTTAATAATACACTGGACAAATAATAATTTTTAAATTTTCTTGGGTAGAATAGTTTGTGGGTGAGTTGTGCAAAGGACCTATCCAAGTTGGGTCGCCGCACGTCACGTGTTTAACCGTTGTGGGATCTGATAGTGAGGTGCTGGCCAGACCCCTTACATAGCTTCCTTGGATGCTTTACTTTCATAGTTCCTTGATAATGTGAGTAGTCATGAATGCGCTTGGAATTTCTCTATTCTTTCAGAGTGGTTGTTTTGCATATTTTGAAATCACCTGTTTACTGTGATCTTATTGCATATATATATATATATATATATATATATATATATATATATATATATATATATATATATATATATATATATATATATATATATATATATATATATATATATATATATATATAGTATATATATATATATATATATATATATATATATATATATATATATATATATATATATATATATATATATATATATATATATATATATATATATATATATATATATATATATATATATATATATATATATATATATATATATATATATATATATATATATATATATATATATATATATATATATATATATATATATATATATATATATATATATATATATATATATATATATATATATATATATATATATATATATATATATATATATATATATATATATATATATTATATATATATTATTGTACTCATGAACAAGTGGTATTGATCAATAACAACACTACGACTAGCCTGCCTGCCTCATGGTCTGCCTCATGGCCTGCCTCATGGCCTGCCTCATGGCCTGCCTCATGGTGGGCGACACCTCATGATGCCTTAATCCACAGAACCACATAGGATTGTGTGGACCCATCGATTATATATATGGCCAGGACTCGATCCTACGTTCCCATGCCCAGCACTCTGTGAAATGAACGAAGTACGCATCCCTTTATCCACTAGACCACCTGAGAAATCTGCAGAAATCGATCTGAGCATAATGGAAAGAAACGTGTCTTAGATGTAATATAATTTTTTTTACACAGGTTTTGACAAGGTTAGGTTACGGATTCTTAACTTTATTGACATGCCTTTGACAGGTTTATAATTCCTGACTTTATTAACAAGCTAAGAGCTGTTATCTACTTCAGCTCATTTAAAAGCCATTTTTTTATTGTTATGAGACATACAAACAAAGTACAGGATGAAGTTGGAGACATATGTGCACCATCAATTTTATTTGATCAGCGGACTTTTTTTCGTTGATATCGATATACTGTACTAACATGTTCCAGACCCAAGTCTTCCTAAGAATAAATGACTTCAGATTTAGCGATATCCCGGAGAAGGGTACAGAGTGAAGCTGCTGCTTGCTGCCCATCTTATGGTGTAAAAGCTAGCTTCCCACTGTCCTCGGAGTGGAGCCAAGTATGGTACTTCGACACTGATGGCCTTATACATAAGAATAAGGCTGCCCACATCCCTCCTGTGTTGAAGGCTCTACTGAAATGACAGATCTATGCAGGCCTGGTCCAGGCGAGAGATGAGGCGTCTTGCTCTGTTCTCTATTCTGTCAAGAAGTCTCAGATGAGATAGGGGACAGGCAATCCAAGAAAGTAGAGCATAGTCAAGGTGTGAGCGTACCTCAAACAGAATCTTGCAACCTCTACTGTCAAGCAGATACGAGATACGTCGAAGTGCAGTAAACTTTATGGCCGTTTTGTTTGCCAGGTTTACAACGTGGTTCTTTATGGTCAGTTTGGAGTCGAATTTCTCCCCAAGGATATCAACTTCATACCCACATACCAACACTTCCATTCATGCTTACTACTGCTCCAGCATTACCATCATGGTGTCTAGGGATCATCGTCATTTGTGTTTTCTCAAGAGCAAATGTTACCTGCCATCGATTACCCCAGTCTGATATAGCCGTAAGCTGGTGATTGATGCAACGTAGAGCAGCTGGCATTTCCTCTTTTGGATAACTAAATGTTAGCGTGCAGTCACCTGCATATGCATGGGATTCCGGGATGAGCTGGAGGAGGTAGTTGAAGAAAACATTCCATAACAATTGCCCAAGAACACTTCCTTGTGGAACACTTGCCATAATGGGGCAGACATAGTGTAATGCCTGCAATTCCCAATGCTTGTACTTCTGCCAAGAGTCCCTTGTGCCATACTCTGTCGAAAACACCATCAATGTTCAGTGCTACTGCACAGCTGAGTTTGGAATCATTCATTGATTAGTTCCATTTACTAGAAAGGATTAACAATAGATTAGCAGCAGAGCAACCTTTACTGAATCCATATTGATAGTCACAAAGAAGTGAGTGGAAATCGAAAAACTGTTATTTGCCGTGAGATTTTTGTCTCAAAGATCTTGCCAGTGACTGTCAGGAGTGACACTCGTCTGTAGTTACTGATTTCTGCTCTGCTCTTCTTTTTGTGAACAGGGACTACATTTGCCTCTCTCCGTAGACAGGGCCTTTTACACTGTGCTAGGCAGTGCTGATAGATGCGTATTAGAGATGCTGCTAGCTGGCCTGCACATCTATTCAGCAATCTTGTGCTCAGCTTGTCTGGAACCACAGCTTTTTCTTGGTCCAGCAATTTAAGTATAAAATTCACCTCCTCTTGCCGTACTGTCCTCACTGACATATCCAACACAGTTCTTGCAGCTAGCCAAGGAGGGTTCCTCACTGGATTTTAAAAACTTGCTTCTAGGAGAGGTGGTCTCATCCTGTCGATTTACAGGTGGAATAAGTTCACCATGCAGAAAACCTTGTCTGTCCTTGTTACAAAACTCGTCTTCTTAAAACGTCTCCAGAGTATGGTAAAGAGTTAGGTTATTTATACCCATTTAAGAGTAGGCCTGTTTCTGGTTTTGTAACAAGAAGTTGTAATATAAAATTTCGGGACTGCAAAACAAATAGCTAAAATTTAAAATCATTACTAGTAAAGTTGTTTAGCAGAATATATACGCATATAATGTTACGACATCGTACATAAAATAAGGAATCTAACTCCTACACTTCTCTTGGTACGTATATTCTATATAATTTCAACCAGTACATTAATATGGATAAATCAACCTTATAAGTTCGGACCTGGTACTATCTTCATCCAATAATATCAACCACAAGGTAACCTACAATGGTTACCAAAACTTATTCAGTTAGTTGAACCATTCATTCACCAGAGTAAGGTAGAACTCGAAAGTGACAGCCTTAGTCTTATTTTCATTAAGCGTGACTAAAATAACATCGACCACAAAATAACACACAAGGGCCGACAAGGCTTATTCAGTTAGCTGAACCATTAATTCACCAGAGAAAGGGAGAACTCGAAAGTTACACTTAAGAAAGGAAATCAACCACCGGGAAGAGAACTTGATGTGTCCCCTATGAGAGGTCAGCGGATAACTGAGTGAAGCCAAGCCAGCAGCCCCAACATTGGGTGTGATTACGTGACTCACAGTAGTATTGCTGAGATGCCGGCAGGTGGAGAGGCAGCCACAACTCTCGAACATAAAATGTAAATGTTGCATCCTACCTAAGACATAGCTAAATCAAATAATTGTGTATAGTACGATATTTTCATTTTAGCTAATAATGGAAATATTATATGATAATGGTTTAGAAAGACACGTAAGCAAACCCTATGACATATTTATTAGAAAACGTTTCGGTCTTGCGACCTTGATCACTTCTAACATACAGAGGTAGAAAGGCATTATATATAGGAGGAGAGTGAGGTGTGAGTGATGCATGGTGACCTGAAGAATGCTATGATGGGATGAGGACGGGTAGACAATGAGATCATATGACTCCTGTGTTGTTGGGATGGTGCTGCTTGAGTATCATATATGCTAATGTTTTAGAAATTTTGTTATGTCCAGTGTTACGTTCTATTGTGTCGGTGACGGCGATTAGTGAGGCTTCTAGGCACCGTCGGCGTCTGAGGTCTGGTTCGGTGAGAACGAGTTGTGCCTCATCCCAGTTCATCAAATGCCCCGTGGAGTCTCTGTGGAGGACATAGGCGTACCTTAAATCGTCTTTGTTATAAGCGCTTCGATGCTCGTTCAGGCGGACTGCAAGATCTCTGCCTGTCTCGCCTACATATTTCTCGGGACAGAATCCACGGGGGATGGTGTAGACGCCTGCTGTGGAAGTAAAGGTGTGGGGCTGCGTTTCATAGTGAGGTCTTTTATAGATGATGTGTTTATGGTGGAAACATTGTTGTTACTCGTAGCAAGTGCCCGGCTAGCATTTGTGGCAACATCACCACATAGGAGTACTATGAACTGCTTAGAGGGCTGTTCCATGGGCGGTTTGTTGAGGATAGCTTGTGCCTTGAATCTGCAGTCTCGGATGAAGAAATACATTTTCTTCAAGAAAACAAGGGCTGGAATGTGAAGAGCTCTCAAGAAGAAGCCAATGAGGACTCCATTTTTAGTGCGGGTGTCTTGGTTTGAATAGAAATGTATAAGATCGTCCTCATGTCAAACACTGCAAGGTCATCAAGGGGGGAGGAACGTTTTTGCCTTTTTTTTCTTTCTAATTTTAATGAAATTTTCCCTGTGAATTAAACAGCATTTGAAACCTACACAACGTGTTTCTTTTCACTTTTTTCCTTCTAGTTAGATAGAAATTTTTTTTTTATATTCTATAGGTCTTACAAGATTCCTTTTTCAACAAAATTGGTAAGATGTACAATATTCTAGTTGACATCAGACGAAAGATTAAGAGATAATCATCATAGAAAAGGAAATGAGCGAAATGTCAATAGATTGCATTATGCAAAATGTTGAAATTTACTTTTTTCTTTTTTTGAGGAAAAAAATCCATAAAAACAAACCGGTAATACTTATCACAAAAAAAAGGAAAATAAAATCAATAACTTATTCCTGAGTTATTCACATACTGTATATAGTTTGGATGAAAGTCTAGGGTGGCCATCATAACTCCAATCTGATCGGTGCCTCAGAAGTCACTGAGGTACTGGTGGTGTGTGCAGTGATCACTAGTGACTCATAAGTCACTGAGGTACTGGTGGCGTGCACAGTGATCACTAGTGACTCATAAGTCACTGAGGTACTTGTGGCGTGTGCAGTGATCACTAGTGACTCACAAGTCACTGACGTACTGGTGGTGTGTGCAGTGATCACTAGTGACTCACAAGACACTGAGGCACTGGTGGTGTGTGCAGTGATCACTAGTGACTCATAAGTCACTGAGGTACTGGTTGTGTGCACAGTGATCACTATGGAATCAATAATTGCCGAGGCAGTTCGTAGCCACCTTGAAAAGCATAAATTAATCAACGAATCTCAGCATGGTTTTACAAAGGGGCGTTCCTGCCATACGAATTTATTAACTTTTTTCACTAAGGTATTTGAGGAGGTAGATCATGGTAATAAATATAATATTGTGTATGTGGACTTCAGTAAGGCTTTTGACAGGGTCCCACATCAGAGACTATTGTGGAAAATTAAGGCACATGGAATAGGAGGAGAATTTTATTCCTGGATAGAGGCATGGTTGACAAATAGGCAGCAGAGAGTTTGCATAAATGGGGAGAAATCAGAGTGGAAAAGCGTCATGAGCGGTGTTCCACAGGGGTCAGTGCTGGGCCCCCTGCTGTTCACAATCTACATAAACGACATAGATGAGGGCATAAAGAGCGACATCAGCAAGTTTGCCGATGACACCAAAATAGGCCGTCGAATTCATTCTGACGAGAACATTAGAGCACTCCAGGAAAATTTGAGTAGACTGATGCAGTGGTCGGAGAGGTGGCAGATGCAGTTTAATTTAGACAAATGCAAAGTTCTAAACGTTGAACAGGACAATAACCATGCCACATATCAACTAAATAATGTAGATCTTAATATTACGGATTGCGAAAAAGATTTAGGAGTTCTGGTTAGCAGTAGTCTGAAACCAAGACAACAGTGCATAAGTGTTCGCAATAAAGCTAATAGAATCCTTGGCTTCATATCAAGAAGCATAAATAATAGGAGTCCTCAGGTTGTTCTTCAACTCTATGCTTCCTTGGTTAGGCCTCATTTAGATTATGCTGCACAGTTTTGGTCACCGTATTACAGAATGGATATAAATGCTCTGGAAAATGTACAAAGGAGGATGACAAAGTTATTCCCATGTATCAGAAACCTTCCCTATGAGGATAGACTAAGGGCCCTGAATCTGCACTCTCTAGAAAGACGTAGAATTAGGAGGGATATGATTGAGGTGTATAAATGGAAGACAGGAATAAATAAAAGGGATGTAAATAGTGTGCTGAAAATATCTAGCCTAGACAGGACTCGCAGCAATGAAACCATACCCCGGCTGGGATTGAACCCGCGGTCAGAGAGTCTCAAAACTCCAGTCCGTCGCGTTAGCCACTAGACCAGCTGGTCTAGTGGCTAACGCGACGGGCTGGAGTTTTGAGACTCTCTGACCGCGGGTTCAATCCCA
This sequence comes from Cherax quadricarinatus, assembly GCF_038502225.1. Lineage (NCBI taxonomy): Eukaryota > Metazoa > Arthropoda > Malacostraca > Decapoda > Parastacidae > Cherax > Cherax quadricarinatus. The sequence goes on along the minus strand of NW_027196170.1, from coordinate 46,400 downwards.
GCCGGGGTATGGTTTGTTTGCAATCGTGTCATTACGATTTCGTGAGTCTCGCAGCAATGGTTTTAAGTTGGAAAAATTCAGATTAAGGAAGGATATAGGAAAGTACTGGTTTGGTAATAGAGTTGTGGATGAGTGGAAGAAACTTCCAAGTACAGTTATGGAGGCCATAGCGTTGTGTAGCGTTAAAAATAGGTTGGATAAATACATGAGTGGGTGTGGGTGAGTGTGAGTTGGACCTGATTAGCTTGTGCTACCAGGTCGGTTGCCGTGTTCCTCCCTTAAGTCAATGTGACCTGACCTGACTAGGTTGGGTGCATTGGCTTAAGCCGGTAGGAGACTTGGACCTGCCTCGCATGGGCCAGTAGGCCTGCTGCAGTGTTCATTCGTTCTTATGTTCTTATGTTCTTGTAAGTCACTGAGGTACTGGTGGTGTGCACAGTGATCACTAGTGACTCATAAGTCACTGAGGTACTGGTGGTGTGCGCAGTGATCACTAGTGACTCATAAGTCACTGAGGTACTTGTGGTGTGCACAGTGACCACTAGTGACTCATAAGTCACTGAGGTACTGGTGGTGTGCACAGTGATCACTAGTGACTCATAAGTCACTGAGGTACTGGTGGTGTGCACAGTGATCACTAGTGACTCATAAGTCACTGAGGTACTGGTGGTGTGCACAGTGATCACTAGTGACTCATAAGTCACTGAGGTACTGGTGGTGTGCACAGTGATCACTAGTGACTCATAAGTCACTGAGGTACTGGTGGTGTGCACAGTGATTACTAGTGACTCATAAGTCACTGAGGTACTGGTAGTGTGCGCAGTGATCACTAGTGACTCAGAAGATGCCAACAAGTAAATTTGGATAAAAACAATCATAAAAACCGTAATTTCTGGAGTAAAAAAAAACCCGAATTGGCATCCTGTCGTCTTGATGACCTCAGTAACAAAAAAAAAAAAAGGAGTAAAAAGATACTTAGAAATGTGCTAGAAACAAGCTGATTACATCAAAATGATGTCAGAATTATGCACTATTTTTTGGTAAGAAAACTTTTTTTCAAAAATTTTCGATTTTTTTTCATAGATAGTCTCACAGAACGTTTCTCTTCCCCTCAAAGTCCCTCCGTATAAGAAGTTGGTGGAGGTCACCAACAATTGTAATATGTTGACATTTGTACTGAAGCAGAAGTGAGATCACATTATACATTAGGAAGTTGATGGGGTCAGCATTTTGCCACTGAGGTCAGTACAGGGCGCGCCAGACGTCGGCGGTCCATGCACCATCACCCATCACAGAAGCCCACAGGTGACTGAGAAGCTCTCGCCCTGAGCACTAACATGGAGTCAACAGCCAAGATGTCATGTTGTGCCCACAGGTGACTGAGAAGTTCTCGCCCTGAGCACTAACGTGGAGTCAACAGCCAAGATGTCATGTTGTGTACTTCCAAAAAAAACAATAATAAAAATCCTAATTTTCGGAGTAAAAAAAGGGGAAGAAAAAATACATTAATTGGTATCATGTCCTCTCGATGACAGTAAGAACAAAAAAATTACATCTTTGGGAAAAAGATACTTAGAATTATGATAAAAACAAGCCGATTCTGCCCCATCACCTGATGGCTAAAGCTTTCTTCACAAGGCGAAGGTCTCGGTTCGATTACCATTGAGGGTAGAAATACTGAGCGTGTTTCTTTGCACCAGTTGTCTATGTTCACCTATCAGTAAAATGGGTACATGAGAATTAGTTGACTGCTGTGGGTCACATTCTGGAACAAAACTTACCTAATTTGCATGAAATGCTATAGATAACATGTGGCTTTGTGTATAATAGCATGTCACTGATGTCAACTAGGTCTGTATGTCTAGTACATGTACTTGTAGGAAATATAGATATTATATTATTATTATTATTAAAACGTGTTGCAAAATTTATGCACTATTTTTCAGTATGAAAATTTTTTCCAAAATTTTTCGATTTTTTTTCCTGTATTCAGCCCTTTCCCCTGCATCTTGAGTTGGTGTATTCAGTATTCTGCTCAAGAGTCAAATGCGATATTCAACCACACACGAATCTATAATAATCCTGCTAAGTGCTTCAAGGCAAAGTTCAGTGTTCCCTTCACTTCATGGCTACAAACAAATATTCTCGAGTGAGTCTGCAATTATTAAATATGATAAACATTCAATAAATAATAACAGTTGTGGGTTCAAGCTCGAATTGTACATCTATATACTGTATAAATAAATTTTCAAACAGCTTCAGGAAGAGCCTTGAGTTTTCCCCGAAGCAAGATTATTTTTGTCTCTGAGGATGAGGGTCCCCAGGACAGTTCCAGAGGTGGTACCTCCCTATATATATATATATATATATATATATATATATATATATATATATATATATATATATATATATATATATATATATATATATATATATATATATATATATATATATATATATATATATATATATATATGCAATAAGATCACAGTAAACGGGTGATTTCAGAATATGCAAAACAACCACTGTGAAAGAATAGGGAAATTCCAAGCGCTTTCGTGACTACTCACATTATCAAGGAACTATGAAAGTAAAGCATCAAAGGAAGGTACGTTAGGGGTCTAGCCAACACCTTACTATCAGATCCCACAACAGTTAAACACCTGACACGCGACTCATAAGAAAGGGAGCATTGCAGCAGGCCCGCCAGCCCAACTAGACAGGTCCTTCACACAACTCACCAACAAACTATAATACCCAAGAAATAAGAAATTTAAAAAAATATTATTTGTCCAGTGTATTACTAAATTCTTCCCAAATTCTATTAATTATATATGGATCTAATTTATATAAACCAAAGGAAATATTCATATTATTGTCAAAACTGCTTTTTATGAAACAAGATTCAATTATATTCCTGTCGACCATGGACTTGCTTGATACTACTTTCTCAACTTTTTGAAAATCAATTGGATGGTTAAAATCTCTTACATGAATGAATAGAGCATTGGAATCTTGTCCAGTTCTAATGCTATATTTATGTTTTTACCAGTTTGAATGTAATAAACTTTATCGCAAATTTTACAAGGAATCTTATAGACACATCCATCAGCATTTTGGGGGGAATTCTTTATCAAAAGTTTTTTTACTGTATCAAGATTTTTTAATACAACTTTAATATTAAAAGTCTTAAGAAGAGAAGGCATATCAACCAAGTTTTCTTGGTAAGGGAGAACGAACATATTTTTAGTTGAATAAGGCTGGTTGTCCCTTTTTGGATTTTAAAAAGTATTTCTAGCAACTTTAAAAGATTTATCAATTACATTTCTTGGGTATTTCAAATCATTACCTATTTCATAAATTTTGGGTATTTCCTCATCTATGAACTCTGGACTACAAATTCGTAAAGCTCTCAAAAACATTGATGAGAAAACAGACAGTTTGACTCTATCTTGATGCGAAGAATAATAGTGGACATAGGAACAGTTATTTGTAGGTTTTCTGTAAATTTTAAATTTGAATTCATTATTACCCTTTATAATTAAAACATCTAGAAAAGGCAATGAGTTATTTTCTTCAAACTCATGAGTAAAGTTTATAGAATGGGCTAAGCTATTTAATTTGCCAAAGAAATGGTGTATATCTACATATTTGGGCATAAGACACAAAATATCATCAACATATCTGAACCATTTTGCTGTATTAGGGAGGATTGTGTTAAGCAGCCTTGTTTCAAAAAGTTCCATGTATAGGTTACTAAGAACAGGTGAAAGAGGATTTCCCATTGCCATACCAAACTTCTGAGTGTAAAACTTATCATTAAATACAAATTTTGCATCAACAATGCAAAGTTTAATAAGTTTAATGATAGTAGGAACTGGCAATGGTAAATCATAGTTAACGAGTTCTTCATCTGAAGAACTTAATAAATCATCAACAGGAACTTTCGTAAACAAGGAAGTAACATCAAAACTAACCATGTTAAAATCGTTTAAGTCAGTCAAGGAGCTTAATTTATCAACTAAATCTATGTTGTTTTTAACATTAAAGTTAGAAATTTTGCCAACAATAGGGCTCAAAATATCAACAAGCCATTTGGATAATTTATATGAAACTGACCCTATGGAGCTAATAATTGGTCCGACTGGATTCCCTGGTTTGTGTGTTTTTATTAGTCCATACATGTAAGGTAAAGATGGATTAGTGGAAGTAAATTGTTTGACTAATTCATCTTTGCCTTTCAGTAGAAGTTTTATTGTTTTATTGAAATTGCTGTTGAGGATCTTGGTGTTGTCAGTCAATATCTATGTCGAGTCGAGTCTTCTCGAGTCATATCGGGTATTACAGAGCACACATGCACATGTATACACACATAATTATATTCATGTGTTGATGAGTTAATATCAGTCACATACCAGATGATAGTTATTAAAAAAAATTATCTTGAAGTGCCTATAACACAATATACAAAGTGTAGAATTAGTTTATATAAATATAATAAGATACTATAAGGTACATGAAGGAGCTTACCTCTTTCATTCATTTATTATTCAATTTGTATTGAATGTATGAATCACAACCTTGACCCTTTTGTCAATTTTTTATTTAGTTTGATTATTTTCATCAAGTTCTGATCCCAGAATCTTACTGAATAATTGGACTAGGATATATTCCGACATCTTTTTACGAAACCAGAAACAGGCTAGTTGCTGGCGGGATTTCAATAAATTGACGTAGTATGCTCTGGAGATGTCGATATGTTGCAGATGTCTCATGTTGTAGCACAAACACATACACACATACACACACACACACACACACACAAACACACACACACACACACAAACACACACACACACACACACACACACACACTCACACACACACATGCACACACACACGTGCACACACACACATAAACACCACACACATCCACTACAAAACCTAACCCATAAAAAATATAACGAGGGCCCAGAGGGGAAGTCAAAGGCTCAAAGGATCAGAGGAAGATGGGGCTGGAAAGGAAGAATGGATGGAAGAGCAATGTAAAAGGATGGAACAAGAGTGTGAGAGCAAACTAGGCAAGCTTTCTATGAAAATAAAGAAGAGGATGGATGCAGAGAAGAAGAAATGGGAGATACAAGTTGAAACCACAGAAGCCAATATATGGCCCCTAGAATTTGAGGTAAATATGCTGAAGCGAGTTACAGGGCTATTTCCCAGAGGAAGCATGGCATATGAAGCAGTTACAACCCTATTAAACAAGGTGCCCAACAGAAAGGAAGGAGACATGACTTATGCTAAGGCCCTATCAGTCCACCAAACAAAGCCAAGGAATGAAGGGGAGAGCTGTTGGGATCAGGAACAGCAGTAGGTGAGGAGGGTGCAGATGGAGAAGAGGACAGGTCCCATGCAGAGATACAATCAAACCACCAAGAGTTACAGGGAAAAATAAGGAAGACGCTGGCTATGTACTAATGTGACACATAGACACAGAGGAAAAGGCAATGAGAAGAGGAGATGGAAAAATCAGTTTTTATTAATGTGTTTCAGGAGAGCAAAAGGAGGACACACAATGAAAAACAGCAGAAAGAAAAGAAGGAGATTAAATACATCATCAAAGAAATAGGTGAGGAAGACAACTGAGATAATAAATTTCCATAGAATAGCGAGGTACTCGAAGGGGATAAATCCACCGGTCAAGATGATTTTCAAGGCAGAAACGGTTTGCAAGAGGATCCTGCAAGTGAAACCACGACTGAAGGAATCACCAACATACAAGAGGCTGCTCCCAGACAATGATAGAACAGATTGTGGGTGACTTCAATCACAAGGAAACTGACTGGGAGAACCTGGAGCCACACATGGGCCCAGAAACATTGAGGGTTCATCAGAAGGAAAACAACAACCAAGGACCAGGTAAACAGGCTGAGGAAGGAAGGAGGGAAGATCATAAGAAACGACTGAGAAGTATGTGAGGAACTCAACATGATATTCAAAGAAGTATTCACAGAGGAGACAGAATGGACTCCAGAAAGATGGAGAGATGGTGTTCACCACCAAGTGTTGGACATAATACATACAACAGATGAGGAAATGAAAGAGGAAGCAGAGGCACTATGTGTGCCACTAACAACAATCAACACATCTGTTTAAACAGGGCTACTAGCTGAGGTATGGAAGACAACAAATGTGGTCCCAATATTTAAAAAAGGAGCATTAATCATGAAGCATTAATCATGAAACATTAATCTGCAGGCCAATGTCATTAACATGTATAGTATGCAAAGTCACGAAGAAGATTATCTGGAGGAGAGTGGTGGAGCACCTAGAGAGAATGAGCTTATTAACGACAACCAGCATAGTTTTAGGGATGGGGAAATCCTGTGTCACAAACATACTGGAGTTCTACGACAAGGTGACAGCAGTAAGACAAGAGAGAAAGGGGTTGGCAGACTGCATTTTCTTCGATTCTAAGAAGGCTTTTGACATAGTTCCACATAGGAGATAAGTTAAAAACCTGGAGGGCAAGGCAGGTATAACAGTGAAGGCACTGCAGTGGATCAGAAATACCTGACAGGTAGGCAACAACGAGTCATGGTACATGACGAGGTGTCAGTGGGGGCACCTGTGACGAGCGGGGTTCTACAGGGGTCACTCCTTGGAATGGTGCTGTTTTGGTATACGTGAATGACATGACAGAAGGAATAGACTCAGAAGTGTCCTTGTTTGTAGATGTGAAGTTAGTGAGAAGAATTCATTCTAATGAGGACCAGACAGAACTACAAAGGGATCTGGACAGTCTGCAGGCCTGGTCAAGAAACATGCTCCAGGAGTTCGACCCCACCAAGTGCAAAGTCATGAAGATTAGGAAAGGGCAAAAAAGACCATAGACAGATTTCAGTCTAGGGGGCCAGAGACTATAAACCTCACTCAAAGAAACGGATATTGGGGTTAGTATAACACCAGGTACATCTCCTGAGGTAGACAGGAACCAAATAACTGCTGCAGCATATTGGTGCCTAGCCAACCTAAGAATAGCATTACGACTTCTCAATAAGGAATCGTTCAGGAAACTGTACACCGTGCACGTCAGGCCTATATTGGAGAATGCAGCACCAGTTTGGACCCAAAACCTTGCTAAGCACGTAAAGAAATTAAAAAAAATTACAAAGATTTACAACAAGACTAGTCCCGCAGTTAAGGGGCATGTTCTACAAGAATCGGTTAAGTCGACCTGACGACACTGGAGGACAGGAGAGATAGGGAGGATGTGATAACGACATAAAATACTGAGAGGAATCGATAAGGTGGGGAGAGATGGGATGTTCCAGAGATAAGACTCAGCAATAAGGGATCACAATTGAAAGATGAAGACTCAAATGAATCACAGTGATGTTAGAAAGTATATGTTCAGTCACAGAGTTGTGATTGTCCCGTAGCTCGAGTGTGTCCCATAGCTCATTCGTTGTGTGTCATGTAGCTCGATCGCTAGCGCACTCAGCTCACATATTGAGGTCCAGAGTTCGAATCTCTGGTACGGCTTGAAAATATTAGGACGTGTTTCCAAAAGACTTCTGCTGTCCTTGTTCACCCATCAGTGTAAAATGGATACCTGGGTGTTAGTCGACTGGTGTGGGTTGCATCCTGGGACAAAACTTACCTAATTTGCCCGAAATGTTGTGCATAACAAGAGGATTTCTATATAGTAGTATGTCACTGATGTCAGCTAGGCCTGTATACCATGTACATGTACTTGTAGAAATAAAGATATTGTTTTTATAAGTGGTGTAGCAGAGGCAGGAACCATATACAGCTTTAAGAGGAGGCATGATAAACCTCATGGAACAGGGAGAGTGGCCTAGTAGCGGCCAGTGAAAAGGCAAGGACAGGAGCTGTGAATCGACCCCCCCAAACCACAACTAGATGAGTACAACTAGGTGAGTACACATACACACATATGCACATACACATACACACACACACACATACATGTACATACATATGCATGCACACACACAAGCGCACACACACACATGTGCACACACACGCATGTGCAAACACACACACAGAACATAACGGAAAACCAGGGGACTGGACTATGAGGCTGGGAAGGAAGATTGGGTCGCAGAACTCATGAAAAGCATCATTAGTGGAGAAGGAAGCTAGAAGAGCTTAGCAAGAAATTGGTGGAGAGGATAGCTGCAGAGAGCAGGAAACAGGAGCTACAAGTCATAGTAGCAGAAGCTAAAACACTGTGCTTAGAAGAGGAACTGAAAAATCTGAAACAATCTAAAGAACCAAAGAGCAGTACATGTATGACTTCAGAAACTGCTACATCAGTCACAAAAAAGGGGACTTTAGGGAACAAAGGAGTTAAACTGTATGCATAGACCCTTTCAGGCCACTGTGGAGCCGAGGAATAAAAAGAGGAGAATGCCGAAAACAATCGAGGGGACTACAGTGGTGCCCAGGAAAAGCTGAGAAGGGAAAATGACAGACCACTGGACACAGGGACAACAGATAGAGAAGAGACTGAAGAAGGGAAAACTGACATAGAGGCAACTAAACCTAAGCAGGAGGTACAAAGAGAAATGCACTGGGAGAATGAAAGGGAGAGGTCAGCCTTTGTTTCCGGGCTCTAGGAAGTTGAAAGGGAAACTTACGAAGCAAAGAGACAGGATGAGAAAAAAGTGATTGAAAATATCATGAAAGCAATAGGAGAGGATGACATGACTCAGCTGGCAAATTTTCTGAAAATAGGGGGGTTTGCAAGAGGAAGAAAACAGCCAGTCATAGTGATTTTCAAGGAAGAATCATCTTGAAACAGGATCCTGCAGGAAAATGCGAGACTAAGGGACATATCAGTATACTGGAAGGTGTACCTCGACTGCAAGAGAACATAACAAGAAAGGCAGAAAGTGAAAGAGAGGGTACAAAGACAAAAGGAGGAAGAAGAGGCAAAGAGGGAGATTGGCAGGAGAACAAAGACTCAGGAGGGAGATTAAATACGATCTTCCTTACAACCACCTACTGAAGGCCACAACCCTGACAACCCCAATGCAAACAAGCAGTCTAACCCAAAACCCACATGCCGTACCCACTGCCTCTTCCCACCCTAATCACTGACTCCACATTCAGAGTAACCCTCCATAATCCTCATCAGGTTTCGCACTTCCCCAACCCCAACGTACTTCCGAGTCCACAGTTTTAGAAAAGAAGTTGAAGGTTAGGTATACAAAGGCGGATGGAACACCAAACAAATGTGAGGAGTGGCATAAAAACTCTAGGAGACATCCCCAGACATCATAGCACTCACAGGATGATAGCAGACAATTTTTCCATGTGGATAACAGATCCGGAGGATAGACAAAGGAAGCCGAGGGGGAGGAGTTGCATTGCTCACTAAAAGCTGGTGGAGATTTGATGAAATGGAAGGAATGGACGGAATGGAGGGACTACATAGTAGAAACAATTCAGTCTGGGGGACATAAGGTGGTAATTGCAGTGATGTACAACCCGCCACAGAACTGCAGGAGGCCAAGAGAAGAATATGAAGAGACCAACAGAGCAATGATGGACACACTAGCTGATGTGGCCAGAACTCACACAGGTAGAGCAAAGTTACTAGTTGCAGGTGATTTCAAACACAAGGAGATTGACGGAAAAAAACTAGAGCCACATGGGGGTCACGTAACATGAAGAGCCAAGATGGTGTATGTAGTCCTCGAGAAGCTCATGTATCAACATGTTAGGGACGCTACCAGAGAGAGGGAAGAGAATGAACGAGCAAGATTGGACCTAGTAGTCACCTTGAGTAATTCAGACAACGAGGACATCATATACAAAAGGTCACTCAGTGCCAGTGATCTCGTGGTTCAGAGTTTTGAATACATAGTTGAGTTACAAGGGGAGAAAGTAGCAGGAATAGGATGGCAGAAGCCTAACTACAAAAGGGGAGACTACACAGGCAGTAGGAACTTCTTGAAAGAGGTTCAGTTGGAAAGAGAATTGGTAGAAAAATCAGTGAACAAGGAAGCAGAGGAGAGGCTTATTCCCAAGGGCAACAGAAATAATGGAAGGATCAGAACGAGCCCTTGGTTCACCCAAAAGTGAAGGGAGGCAAAAACTAAGTGTGCTAGAGAATGGAAAAGGTACAGGGGACAAAGAACCCAGGAAAATAAAGAGATTAGTCGAAGAGCCAGAAGCAAATATGCACTGATAAGCCCAGCGACAATACGAAAACGACATAGCAAAGAAAGTCAGGTCTGACCCGAAGCTGTTGTATAGCTACATCAGGAGGAAAATATCAGTGATGATCAAGGTAATCAGGCTGAGGAAGGACGATGAGGTGTTGACAAGAAATGACCAAGAAGTATATGAAGAGCTCAATACGAGATCTAAAAAAGTTTCACAGTGGAGACAGGAAGGACTCCAAGATGTCTTAATAGCGGGTGCACCAACAAGGTATACACTAATAAGTACTGGATGAAATACACACAACCGAGGAGGAGGTGAAGAAGGTGCTATGTGAACTTGATACTTCCAAGACAGTGAAACCGGATATCTCTCTGTGTGTTCTTTGAGAAGGAGCAGAGATTCTGTATGTGCCACTAACAAAAATCTTCAATACAACTGTAGAAAAATCAGTGAACAAAATGATAGACTACAATAAAACAAAATGCAAGGAAGCAGAGGAGAGGTTCGTTCCCAAGGGCAACAGAAATAATGGATGAGAACGAGCACTTGGTTCACCTAAAAGTGAAGGGAGGCAAAAGCTATGTGTGCTAGAGAATGGTAAAGGTACAGGAGACAAAGAACCCAGGAAAATAAAGAGATTAGTCGAGGAGCCAGAGGGGTATCAGGGGCATCAGCCCCCTTCAACCCCTTTCAGCCCCCCTGACAGACTATAGGGACTCAAGCCTCCCAGAAGGGGCAACGGACAAGAAACACTAGTGATCCGCGCTTTTTTGTTTCTCGGTGACAATCTCAACAATTTGCAGTAGAACTATGACAGAATGAAGTGGGACAGGTCTTCCTGTTGTGAAATACCACGAAACAAAACTAATCTTGATCCTGGTGTAGTATAACAGTGTGTGTTGTGAACAATATTGAGAGAGAGACAGTGCAACCGTGAGACACTATTACTTTAATAAAGACAACGATACCGAGGTGACATTTTCCCTACCACAAGCCAGGGAAAAAACCTGCAGGTCAGATACCAATACCCAGGTAAGTCTAGTCAGTAATGCACATAGTTAGGTGGGCTACAGCAGAGAGTTAGGGTGTTTCGTGTTTAGATTTATCTGAATGCAACATAAAGGGTTATAAAATATTCCACGCTGATAGGGTCAACAGGAAGGGTGGTGGAAGGGCGATATATGTCAGAGAAAATTTAAATTGTTGTCTTAGACATGATATAAGACTAGAAACATCGAACACAGAATCTGTTTGGCTACAGTTTCTCGAAGGTCGTGACAAATTAATTTTGAGTGTGATTTATAGGCCCCCCAACCTTGATAGGGAGTGCAGTAAGCTGTTATGGGACGAAATTCATAAGGCATCTAGATATGAAAATGTTGTGATAATGGGAGATTTTAACTTTAGACAAATTGATTGAAACAATATGACAGGAAATCTTGATTCTAGTGACTTTCTTGATACGGTTCAGGATTGCTTTTTAGAACAGGTAGTGACAGAACCAACTAGAGGAAACAATCTGCTTGACTTGGTTCTTGCCAAAAAAGAGTCACTAATTAATAATCTTGAGGTTAATGATGAGCTTGGGAAAAGTGATCACAAATCACTTAGTTTCAATATCTCATGGAATTACCCAGACAACTGCAATCAAATCTCTGTCGCAGATTTTTGCTTGGCCGACTTCATGGGACTGAAAAATTACCTGGGGGGGGGCGAAATTGGGATGTCCTGACTATGGGTCAGGTAGATGATCTTGGTTGCCAATATGACGTTTTTCAGAGCATAGTTCTAGCTGCCCAGATAATTTTTTTTCCGAGTAGGGAAATTAGATCTAACAAAATTGATCCCAAATGGATGAATGTTACAAAAAACACGATTCTAAAAAGCTTAGAGATCTCCAGTGAATACTAGAAAGGACTGCCCTTCTAGCATCCAGCCTGTTACTGGGTTTTCATAACAATTAGTTGGTATCCTTGTCCAATTATCCATTAGAATTCAGTATGATTCAATAGTGCTTCAGGATTACAAACGGTAGGCTACTAACTAGAGAAATTAAAATTTAATAAATTTATTAATCACTGTCTAGAGGTATATTATAAAATAAAATTAAATTAAGTTAATCACAGTAATCAAAATAATATTAATCACTTCTCTCGTGTACAGTAGTATTGTGCTGAAAGCACATATCACATTTATAAGTCTTAAGTTCCGTCTGGTACATTGACATTTAATAATACAATATACAAATAAGTTTATGTGTATGTGTGTAAGTGCTCTAAGTAGTTCGCTATGTCTCACGACTCGACTCGACTTAAACAAGTGACTGACCAACTTCTTGATCAACTGGCAATCTGAACAGTCTGCTTGAACAAAAAAAAAGAATGCTAAGCCCAATAGCAATATAACATGCAAAAGTGACACAGAATCAGGAACAAGGAGATAATATAACGACACTAAGTAGGGACCATCTGCAGATCCTCCACAAAAGTCACCAAACTCCCATACTACTGAATCTAAGTTCAGCATAAGAAAATCCCCGACTGTGACAATACACAGATACCAGTACAAGTTAGGTCAGAAGCTACAGCTCAGGACCTGAGTTACTCAGAGTGTCTATGCGACACACAACCTCAGTACAACGTCGAAAATCACTAAGTCTAGACAATGTTCTGTGAACAGAGTCCCACAGAACCTACAACAATAATGAGACTAGAGACGATCTTCCAACAAGGGCCAATAAGGGAGAGTTAGGCTCATCTTGTCAAGAATATGTCCAACCACCAAGAGAGTCTAGACCAGACTGAATACTTCAGGCGAGGTGTGATCACACCCCCCCCTCTATCTCGTGATAGCTCCATGGACAGTTGCTGCCTAGCAACAGAAGCCGGCAGAGTAACGAGCCACAAGCGATAATTACAGTAGTTAGACAATCAAGACTTGAACTTTGAGCACATAATATATGTGTTACATCCTACCTAACAACATAACTAACTCAAATAATAATATAAAGCAATATATTTACGATTTAGCTATTATCAAAAATATAAGCAATATAAAATTATATGAAAAGGTAATATAATATATATATACATATACATAATAATCATATACATTGTAACCCATTCAAGGGTTGCAACAATGAACAATAGATTAAAACATCTCATTGGTCAAAAGAGAGGCATATATAGGCGTATCAAAAGATAGGATGGGCAGTTAAGAAATCAATATATTAAATTAAAAAGAGAAATAAAGAAAGGAATAAGAAAAGCAAAAATTGATTATGAGGCTAAGGTCGCAAGGGATTCAAAAACTAACCCAAAAGGGTTCTTTCAGGTATACAGAAGTAAGATTAGGGACGAGATAGGCCCACTTAAGAGTAACTCTGGCATGTAAAGAGTACGTAACCTTTATTCGGAGCATGTACACACCCTCATTTACAGGCTATCTCCCCCAACCAGTGAACCAGGGGCTAAGGGTTGACGATGGGGCCCCATCGTTCAATCAGTACCCAGGTTCCAGCCAATGAGAAGATGGTTTTGGCAATTGCAGAGGTGATGTGGGTACCACTCAGCCGTCTGCCCTTGTCATTCCCATTCTAGAGCTGGTTGAAGCACGGTCTGCTCTCTAGTGGCTTTTATTCTGCCTTGCTTACCGTGGAGTGCACTAATACCTATTGTTGTACATAGTGTATAGAGTGTACATACTTCTGTTCTAAATTGGTGAAGGATAATGTAAGTCAAAAGTTTTTCTGCTGTGTTTATTTTGCTCCCTTTACACTCAGGATAACAGGCCTTTTGGACTCCTGGGTTGTAATATGGGTAGCCTGTCCGAGAGCTGGAGCAGGACTTAGAGCACGGGTTGAGCCTAGGGTGACGCTGGAAGCAGGAACATTGTGTAGCTTGCTGTCTGGCATTGCATTAGGTTTGCCAATGCTTTACAAACTTTGCATGTTAACTGCCTTGCTATGGTCAGCCTTGCTATTGTATGATCGTGCAACAGCTCGCTACTAGCTTGTTCGGTGTGCTCGCTTCACTACGGTCAATTTTGTGTGAAGATTTTGCAGTCAGCTTTGCTATTGCGTATCCACCTTGCAAGAGTATGTGCGTATTCTGCGGTCGTATTGTGCCTAGCTAAGCGTATCCTGCAAATAACGTGTTACGTTTAGGTACAAGTATTCTGCAGTCGTACTGTGCACAGCTAAGCGTGTTCTGCAAATAGCGTGTTACGTTGGGGTATTCTGCAATCGTACTGAGCATAGCAAATAACTTATACATTGGGGTATGCCACCTAGACGAGTCAGACGTCTGGTGTCGGCATATACTTTATTTAACTTGCCTAAATTGTCCCTACAGCGTTGTTCGCAAATTGCTCGTTACATTGGCATTGGTTACGAAGGCACTCTCACAGCTGCGCAAATGCGCTCACTGATCACCGACAAACTTCGGGAAAAGGAGATACCACATCAAACTCCTCCCTCTACGGGAGCCAGGAATAAAACTCCGATGTTCTCGCAGGAGGAAGATGATACATCAATGGAGCAAAATCGTCAGTCTAGTGCAGCAGGGTTGTCTCAAGGCGAATCTTTTTTTTATATATTTTATTAAAAACCAATGTAGCATAACATAAAAATAAAAATAGAAAGGAAACAGTATGGATCTCAATTCTGAAGGTGCGTACATTGACAAAATAAACCCGACACAAATTAACGAACACAAAAGGTTTGCACCTATATACTCGTGAGATATCGCTGTATAACATACAACAATAACTTACGGCAAGAACATAGCTACAAATAAACGTAGTAACAGGGTCATGAACTGACATATATAAACATTCAATGATTCATAACCTTACTTATATATAAATTTTACATATAACATGACATGACAAAAGTTCATTACAATAGAAAAGAATATATACAAGAACATGTAACAATTACTCCCAGCCTTCGCATTAATCAATAAACCAAAATCTAACATCATAATCCTACTAGAACATCTACATACTTATCCCTAACTTTACAGCTTTACATATACCAAAATACAAATGAACATAAAAAGAAAACAGCTTAGATCTCAAAAACGAAGACTCATTACAGTTACAATAAACCCATATACAAAAATCTCAGACACAAAAGGAATGCTTCTATAAACTGGCTAGATATGTCTGTATACCATACAGATAAAACTTACATCAAGAACATTAGCAATGAAAACAAACCGATATCAGGGTACTGACAGTATATAAGTATATCTCAACATACAAAAATCTAGCACATAATATACAAACTAAAAAAACTTTATATGGCAAAGAACATATTACTCAAGAAAACGTGTTATACAATACTGATACACATCCAAAAATACATACAAAAAAAAACAAAACTTCGTGATTACCCCTACATTCCTGAAATGTTATATAGATCATAACGAGTCCACAAGCTCTACATCCACACGTGGCAAGATAACCACAAGGTTGATGCAATAATGCTGCAATGAAAACCAGGAAACCAGTCCATTCCCACATTCACAACAGTCTCACGACACCATCCCAAGGAGGCGAGCCCACTGTGACCCCCTGACTCCCTCTCAACCTATGATAACTCCGTCACTCACTCATTATCATTCACAGATTCACGAGAATTCCTAACGTTAGCATTCTATACCCTGCTGAGAAAACCTGATCCCACCTCCTCCCATACAATTCTCTGTTACGACACATCGTACGACAGAACGTTGTCGCAAGAACCCTCCTTCGCTCTTCACTCTCCCCTCTCCCTCTCATCACCCACGATATATATATATATATATCTATATATATATATATATATATATATATATATATATATATATATATATATATATATATATATATATATATATATATATATATATATATATAATCAACTATGATATAATCTAAAGCTCTTATAACACCCTCATCTAACCCATCCATATCTAGACTTATAGCACGCAGAACCAACACCCCATGGCCACCCACCCTCCATACCAACCTACTTAACCAGCACCTGACCTCCTCTAACCCTTCACAAAAATAAACTACATGGAATGCAGTCTCGTTCCCTCCACAGATACCACACCCCCCACCCACTACAACCTTTCTGTTTCGTAGTATCGCTCCAGACGGAAGGATCCCATGCAGAAAACGAAATATCACCTCACGCGCCCAAGGGTTTAACTTCATCTTACTAAATCTATACCAAATAATCTTCCACGTATACATGGGGAACAAGCCCTGAACTGAGACTATGCACCAATCAACAAGCAACCCACACAAAACCCTTATTCGAACCTTTCTCAGTTCCTTAACCAACATCACGGCCCTCAAAACGATTTTGCATTCCCTCAACTCCATACCTCGATACCTCATACCCAGCCTGTCATGTATCCTTTCCAACTGCCCCGCATTCACACCCACACGCAAAACTTCTCATTTAAGAAACACATATTTAGCTCTCCATCTCAAATCCATCAACCCCATCCCACCCTGACGTACAGGTAACATTACAACTTCTGTCCTTAACCAATCACAATGTGAGCCCCACAGAAACTTTTACACACGTCGTAAGATCCCCGCAATCACTGTCACTGTAATTGGGAACACAGCTGCGACATGCCAAACCTTACTATACAATAAAATGTTTACTACTATCACTCGCTGTATAAGAGTTAGGTGCTGGGGTCTCAAAACACCTATATGCCCCACGATCCTTTCCAATAATCTATCTAAGTTTTCCACCCGTGCGGCAATCATGTTGTCCCTATAAATAATACCACAAATCTTTAAAGACACCGCCCATTCATTAACAACATTACATCTCCCCCCACCCCACCCCACCCCACCCAAGAACTCAAGCCCATGAACCTTCACTTCACACTATTTACCTGCATTCCCGTGGCACTCCCAAACAATTGCACAACCTCGTCCAACGCTCCCATTGACATCCCTTCACGAATGAGAACAGTGGTGTCGTCTACATATCCAATTAATCCCGGCCAGCTCCCCCCCCCACCCCACTTCTCTCACCTTGAGTACATTAGCTACGGTCAACCATTCTATAAAAGGGGTCCTGAAAACATGCAAACAATGTTTGGGACATAGGGCATCCCTGTCTAAGGCCTCTACCCCTTGCAGTCTCCCTCCCTATACACCCATTAATCTGTATCCTCATTTTCGCCCCCTTATACAACGTATTTACCCACTCGACTATTTCCTCCCCATAACCCTGTCTCCTAAGTGTAACCTGCAAAGCACTCCTTTCCACTCTATCATAAGCCCCCTGCCAATCTAGAGCTAACAAAGCCGCCCCCCACCCCCACCTTTAGCTTCCACAAAACTTCGCAGTATCCCATGACCTTCACACATCGACCTTCCCGGCAACCCAAACTTGGTTTTCGACACCACCCTCCCCAAAACACATTTGAACCTATTACCTAAAATTTTTGCAAAAACCTTATAGTCTGCACACATCAGTAATATGGCTCGGTACTCCTGCAGGGTGGGCTACCCCTTGCCCTTTGGGATCAACACTACAACTGCTGTACCTGATTCTCGCCCAACTTACCCTTCTCCTTCATACGATTAAATAACCTAACTATAAATCCCAGTATTAATTAACATCCAATGATGTAAATAAAATTCTACCTGGAGACCATCAATACCTGGAGCTTTCCCATTCCTCATTCCCTTTAATGCATTCTCTATTTCCTCTGCTGTAATAATCCCATCTAAAGCCTTTCTATCGCTATTTCCTAAATTACACGTTACATACATACACACCTTGTCTAACGCCACATCACCCACCCCCCCACTTGTCCAGTACTTTTCATACCATGCCTCTGCATATGCACACATCCCCTTCGTGGTTCTTATCTCCTGCCCTGCTCTATAATTCTCGACCGTCTCCATTACCTCTAAATATGGGATAGCCATCACCGCCTGCCTTTGCTTTTGATGCCGCAAAACACACGCAGATGGCTTGTCTCCCCGAAGCACTTCTTCCACCCCTGCCTGCACCCTTACAGCTTGAAACCTTTCATTTTGTAACACCCTCAATCTCCCTTTTATTTCAACTATTTCATCCATAGGAAAAGTATTCCCTACCCCTCCAGCCCATATTTTAAAGAACTCTAAATAGTTCGCCAGCCCATATTTTAAAGTATTAATACGTTTTCCTCCCCTCACATAGAACTTTCTAATCCTGTCCTTCGCAACACAATCCCACCATGTCACGATGTCATCCACCCCCTGTTCTTCCACACTAAGCTCCCTCCATAGGACTGAAAAACCCCTCCAACCCCTCCTCTTCACCTAACACAGTTATATTTAGTTTCCAATAACTTCTGTATATCTCTGCAAGTGCCCCCCACCCAACCTCCACCACCACTGCCCTATGATCTGACATAGTAGCCTCAACAGTATTGAAAGATTTCACATCCATTCCCTGAGAAAGGTACACTCTAGCCTCGCCGCATATCCCCTCCTAATGAACGTATGTTCAGTCTCCCACACCGCCCCCAAATGCATCACGTAACCTGATATCCCTTAACAATTCCCTAAGAGCCACAGACATATATCCAGCCCCTTCTGGATCCACGTCAGCCACCCTGATTACACAATTCCAGTCCCCACCAACTATTGCCACCTCTGGCAGTGCACATAAGAAAAACACAAGATCCTCACACACAAAATCATTCTTTACCTGTATATTATTTTCCACTGGTGCATACACACTCACAAAAGACACACGCTTACCCATCCACCACCCATCCACACGCAACACCCTCCCTCCTCCCCTTCGCTTCTCTGCAAAACAAATGGGCTCGTCTCCCTTATTAAAATACCCACACCACCTTTTAGATGGGGGGGGGAGATGGCAGTGTAACTACTTGAAACCCTGCAACCTCCAACACTCTACCCTCTTTAAAATTATGCTCCTGCAGGAACAAAACATCCACCCTAGATTTATTCAGGTAAGTACGAAACCAATCTCTCTTCATACTGCTACATAAACCATTAACATTTACAGACATACACCTAAGGCCTTTTAAAGTTTCCACCCCTGCCTCCTATCCTCACTCTTTACAACTCCAGAGCTTGAATTCATGTTTGACACCTTCAGAGTGCTCTCCTCCCCCCCCTTCTTCCGGTGCCTCCTATCATGGCTACCACCACCAACACCACTTCCTTCACACTCCACCTCAGTCTGTTTCCCAGGCCTTTGCGCTGGTGTCAGGACGTCATCAGAATCTGACGTAGCCACCCTCTTTCTCGTGACAGTCACGTTACACATATCATGATCTAGTGTTGCCTCACGATGAACCTCCACCTCCACCTGACAATGATTTATTGATTCTAGGGACGACTTCAACACACCATCACTTCCCAAAATATCACGTCCCCGACTTACTGGAAGCAACGATTTTCCAATTACACTTCTCTCAGAAGTAATGTCCCCCTCAGGCAGTGACAAAGTCTTCAAAACCTCCACCAATTCCTCCTCAATCTGAAGAACCTGCTCCTGTAGTTGCTGCTCCTACTTATCCACAGGAAGAGACACCGGGTCAGGCAACTGGTAGGGTAGAGGGACTCCAACCCACCTCCAGTCCTGTGTGCCTGATCCACTATCTCACTCCACAAAACACCACGCCCTCCGTCCGATGGCTGTTCCACACCTGCCACCTTTGAAGCAGGGGCTGCGACATCCACCACAGGTCCAGGCACAAGTCGCTGCTATGTGATCATACTCACCACATAGGCGGCACATACGTCATTGCCCTGGATGCATAACCATGACCTGCGTCCTGAATTCTTGTAGATAAACATAAGACGGTATTGGGTGTCTCAAAGTCATTTTGAGGTTTAAAGTACCCTCTGGCGGACCAGCGTAGGCGCCTGCCACCCACGTACCATGCTGAGCAAAATGAACCGTGCCATACGTCTCAAAAACTTTCTTGATATCCGTCTTGTCCGCATCAAAGGGAACGTTGCATAACTTGATCCACGTATAAGGCCATGAAACATCAATCTCACACAGACAGCTGGTGTGACAGTAAGGCTTACGTCCTGAAACCGGGTGACCAACGATTCATAGACCGCCGCCGTTAGCAGTTTGACGAAAATTCTTTGGGCTCCATTTAATGCAACCCCATATAATTCACCATCTTGTATGCCGTACGTCTCCCGGATGATCTTGGGTAATAAGACTTGCGCAGAACTAGGCGTAATCGTTCCTCGAAGTAGATCTATGCTGACAGTATTAATCCGGCATCTGAGACTAACCGCCATTTTGACAACAGCAGTACTCCTATATTGTCAGCACAGGCACGACAGCACCACCTCACACCACTGCAGCCAGGTAACTGAGGTACGTCTGCGCCAAGGTGAATCAGCGGTGTTGGCACTTGAGATGGTGAAAATCAATCTTGAGCAGACTAGGGAACAGAGTGCATTTGCCAAGGAAGAGTTTGATAGGGAAAAAGAAAGAAGGCAGTTTTCGCAACTTGTAAATGACTTTAGTTTACAGAAAGCAGTACAGCTTGTTCCCCGCTTCAATGAGGCCGAACCAGAACAATTTTTCAAAGCTTTCGAAAATCAGGCTCGAGCCTTGAGGTGGCCGGAGCAGCATTTGGCGTCGTTGGTTCACACAGCATTGTTTGGTAAGGCACAGGAATTTACGTCAGTATTAAATGACACTGATTTTCCGATTATAAAGTGGTGAAGACCACAGTTTTGAGAGCATATACATGTATCCCAGCTAAGTACAGGACGCTCTTCAAGTTAGACAGACGACAGCTTGGTCAATCCCTGGTTGATTTTGTGCAACAGCAGACTAAAGCTTTTACCAGCTGGTATATAGCAAGTGGTGTTGCTACCTTCGATGATCTTGAGCAGCTTATTCTGGTTGAGAACCTGCTGGAGTCTGTGGGACCAGAGGTTAGAGTCTTTCTGCAGGATAGTGACTTAACCACTGCATTGCAGGCAGCCAAATTGGCTGATACTTTTGAAACTAACCGCTTCTTGTCCAAGCGGTCCCATCTCTTTTCAACAGCCTGGCATGAGCAGAGATCGTCATCCTTAGAGGATGAAGTGCCAGCCGGAGGGAGAACTTCTACGTCAGCCAACTAACTCACCTGGTGAGCCACGCTTCTCAACTTATGGTCCACCTGGTGAGAGACAAACCACTCAACATGTTGTAACTTGACAACAGTATCCAGAGAGACACGAGCCAAAGCGACACCAGTTGCAACGTCGGCATGGAGCCAAGGGCAAGCCTGTCGTCTGCTTCCTCTGCAATAAAGTAGGTCATATCCGTCCCAACTGCCCCCACAAACTCCAACCTATTGGGAAAATCTATAATATCCCTAGTAACATGTTCCTGAAAGAAGTAGTGAAAGTGATGGCCCCTTATTACTGTCAGAGTCGTATTTCCTTTCAGGAAGACTCAAAAACAACTGAAGTCAGAACCTTAAGAGATACTGGAGCATATGGCTCACTTATAAGAGAGGGAATATTACCCCTTTCAAAGAACACCTCCAAAAATTCTTCTGTTTTGTTAGAAGCATTTGTAGGAGCTATATTTTCTGTCCCATTGAACAGAATTTATGTACAGTGCAAATATAACACTGGATACTTGACTGTGGGTGTATCCGAGAGATTCCCCATGAAAGATGCCATGTTATTACAGGGTAATAACATTACCACTGATGGTGTATGTTCTGAATCCATAATGATTAATTCTTTTCCGGTGTTGGCCATAACTCGGGCAACATCCCAAGGGTTGTCTGGTGAAAATGCTGACCTAACCTTGGACGACTCTGATCTTGGAATAGCCAATTTGTTTTGCGAGGAAAACTGGCCAGGGCCTCGAAAATTAAGTGAACAGACCCAGATCAAGCCTTCCTATTCCAAGGTTGCAGGATTGCCAGATATGTTTCCATGCCCGAGGGACTGTCCTTCCGGGAGTAACAATGAAAGGACCCTTCTTTGAATTTTGCTTTTCAGGCAGAAATGGGTAAATCCTTTCTGGACCATCCGGTCAAGTATAAACTTAAAAACGACTATTTGATCTGCGCTGAGACTGGTAAGGAGATAGAGGGCCGGCAACTGTCAGACAGGTTAGTGGTTCCAAAAAAGTTTAGACCTCAAATATTGAATATAGCTCATAATACTTCATTAGGTCACCTAGGAATTACTAAAATATTATTTAGAATCACAAAAGAATTCTATTGGCCAAAATTAAAGCAGGATGTGAAGAATCATATCCGGTGTTGCCGAGAATGTCAGCAAGTAGGGAAACCTGGACATTCTATTAAACCTGCACCTCTCCAACCTATACCCGCTGATGGAAAATCTTTTGCAGAATTAATCATAGACTGCGTAGGTCCACTACCAAACTCAAAGTCTGGAAATCAGTACTTATTTACCATTATGGATAGAGTAACTAGATACCCTCAAGCAATTCCCATGCACAGTATTAATACTAAACCTATTCTCAAAGATTTAACCAGATTTATTTCTTGCTTCGGCATTTCTAAATCTATTCAAAGTGATCAAGGTACTAACTTCACTGCCAAAGCATTTAGGGGAGCATTAACTAGTTTAGGGATAATTCACAACTTATCCACTGCCTATCATCCTCAGTCCCAAGGCGCCTTGGAAAGATTCCATCAGATGTTAAAAACCATGATGAGAACTTTTTGTATGCATTTTCCTCCAGACTGAGATGAATCAATACCTTTGTTGCTGTTTTCAATAAGAGAAACTGTACAGGAATCCGGGTATAGTCCGTTTGAGCTGATCTTTGAGCACAATGTACGAGGTCCTCTTCGTGTGCTCAAAGAAGGATGGATGGGAGAAGACGTTAGCTCAATACTCTACAACCCGTCTTCAAGGCTGCAGGTGGCACGTCAGTTAGCCAAGGCTAACCTGAAGGCAGCTCAAAATAAGATGAAACAGAGGTATGACAGAAATGCACAATTCCACTCATTCCATCCAGGAGACAAGGTGTTGGTACAGGATCCTATACCTGACCACACCTTGAAAGCTAGATTTACGGGATCTATGCAAATTGTAAGTAAATTATCTGATGTAAATTATGTGGTTGCTCCCCTTCATAAGACCTCAAAAACTAAAACTTGCCACATTAATCAATTAAAATCTTTTCATACACCAGATAGTCCCAGTAATGACTCTGTCCTCTACCTCTGAGGACGACTCTGACTCTTTGCACTCTATTTCTGAAATTAATGTCAAACTTCCAAACTCTGTCCTCCTCAAGGACCCTAGCCCTTTAATTGTGGGGCTATCTGAGACTCAAGCAACAAGTTTAACTGCGCTTCTACAGTCATACCCTGATATTTTTTCGGATGTGCCGAAAAAATGTACGTTAGGTTATCATGATGTAGATGGTGGAAACTCTAAGCCTATTAAACTCTCCCTCTACAGAGCTAATCCTGAAAAGCAGAAGCTACTTCAGCAGGACGTAGAATTTCTGTTAGAGCATGGTTTAGTGGAGGAGTCATCTAGTCCATGGGCTTCACCGTGCATCCTTGTTAAAAAAGCTGATGGAGGTTTTCGTATGTGAACAGACTTCCGTAAGGTGAATGGGGTAACAATCACAGATGCTTACCCTCTTCCTCCTCTGGATGACGTAATCGACTTTGTGGGTAAGGCTACGTTTGTGTATAAGTTAGATCTCCTTAAAGGTTACTATCAGGTACCTTTGACGAATAAGGCGAAAGCAATCTCTGCCTTCGTACTTCCAGGAGGTCATTATCAATATACAGTTACCTCCTTGGTAATGAAAAACACCCCTCTTCATTCCAGAAACTTATCCATCAGGCTATTAAAGGACTTAAAGGCACGGCAGCGTACCTGGATGATATCGTAGTGGTGTCTGATACTTGGGATCAACACATAGTTAGACTTAAGGCTCTGTTAATTTATCTAAGTCTTCCTTTGGGCAGGCCACTGTTACTTTTCTAGGCCATGAAGTAGGTAGTGGTAAAGTTGCTCCTAAATTTGCTAAACTTCTTGCCATTAAAGATTATCCAGTTCCACATGATAGGAAATCTCTACAACGTTTCTTAGGCATGATAGGACTTTAGAGAAGATTCTGTAAGAATTTTTCAAATATTGTAGCCCCTCTTACCTCTCTTACCAGTCACAAAGTTCCCTTTAATTGGACCCCAGATTGTCAAGTGCTTTCGATAAAGCAAAAAGATTATTGTGTAATGCACCCATTCTTTTGTCTCCAGACTTCTCCAAACCTTTCTCATTACAGGTTGATGCTTGTGAGTCTGGGATTGGGGCAGTACTGTTGCAAAACGGGGACGAGGAGTTGCAGCATGTAGCCTTCTTCTCTGCCAAGTTCCAGCCGCATAAGAACATAAGAAGGAAGGAACACTGCAACAGGCCTACTGACCCATGCAGAGTAGGTCTATGTCAACCCCCGGATTAGACCAATGACCCACCCCCTGGATTATCCCAATGACCCACCCATCTCCACTCAAGGATGGAGCACTGCACCAGACCCAGCAGCACAAGCTAGTCAGGTCCAACTCACACCAACCCACACCCACTCATGTATTTATCTAACCTATTTTTAAAACTACACAACTTTTAGCCTCAATAACTGTACTCGGGAGTTTGTTCCACTCATCCACAACTCTATTACCAAACCAGTGCTTTCCTATATCCTTCCTGAATCTGAATTCTTCCAACTTGAGAGTCCTGTCATGTCTGGAAATTTTCAGTACGCTGTTTGCATCCCCTTTATTTATTCCTGTTTTCCATTTATACACCTCGATCATATCCCCCCTAATTCTACGCCTTTCGAGAGAGTGCAGATTCAGGGCCCTCAGTCTATCCTCATAGGGAAGATTTCTGATGCATGGGATCATCTTTGTCATCCTCCTTTGTACGTTTTCCAGAGCATTTATATCCATTCTGTAATACGGTGACCAGAACTAAGCAGCATAGTCTAAATGAGGCCTAACCAAGGATATATAGAGTTGAAGAACAACCTGAGGACTTCTATTATTTATACTTCTAGATATGAAGCCAAGAATTCTGTTAGCTTTATTGCGAACACTAATGCACTGTTGTCTTGGTTTTAGGTTACTGCTAACCAGAACTCCTAAATCCTTTTCGCAAGCAGTAGTATTAAGATCTACATTATTTAGTTTATATGTGGCATGGTTATTTAGCTGTCCAACATTTAGAACTTTGCATTTGTCAATATTAAACTGTATTTGCCACTTCTTCAACCATTGTGCCAGTCTATTCAAATCATCCTGGAGATCTAATGTACTCATTAGAATGAATTGGACGGCCTATTTTGGTGTCATCAGCAAATTTGCTTATTTCGCTATTTATTCTCTCATCTATGTCGTTTATGTAAATTGTGAACAACAACGGGCCCAACACTGATCCCTGAGGAACACCGCATTTGACGTGCCGCCGTTCTGATTTCTCCCCATTTATGCAAACTCTCTGCTGTCTATTTGTCAGCCATGCCTCTACCAAGGAAAAAATTTCTCCTCCTATTCAGTGTGCCCTAAGTTTCCTCAATAGCCTCTGGTGTGGAACTCTATCGAAAGCCTTACTGAAGTCCATATACACAATATCATATTCATTTCCATGATCTACCTCCTCAAACACCTTAGTGAAAAAATTTAGTAAATTCGTAAGACAGGAACGCCCCTTCGTAAAACTGTGTTGAGATTCATTAATCAATCTGTGCCTGTCAATATTGCTACGAATTGCTTCAGCAATTATTGATTCCAAAAATTTTCCCACTATGGAGGTAAGGCTTATTGGTCTATAGTTCGAAGCCAAGGACCTGTCACCTGCTTTGTAAATAGATATTCCCTTTGCCATTTTCCACTTATCAGGCACTATGCCAGTTTGTAGTGATATGTTAAAAATATTAGCTAAACGTATGCTAAGTTCCTCTTTACATTCCTTTAACACACTTTCAAACAGTTCATCAGGCCCTGGGGATTTTGTTAAGTTTTAGTTTCTCTATTTGTCTGAGGACCATGTCACTAGTTACTGCAATCGTACATAGTTTATTATCATTCTGTTCTACATAATCTATTATTTCAGGAATATCGCTAGTATTTTACTGGGTGAAAACTGAGAGGAAGTAGGCATTTAGAATTTCACACATATCCTTATCACTGTCAGTGATCTGACCAGAGTTACTCTTAAGTGGGCCTATCTTGTCCCTAATCTTACTTCTGTATACCTGAAAGCACCCTTTTGGGTTAGTCTTTGAATCCCTTGCGACCTTAGCCTCATAATCTCGTTTTGCTTTTCTTATTCCTTTTTTATTTCTCTCTTTAATTGAATATATTGATTTCTTAACTGTCCATCTCCTCTTTTGGTACGTCTATATATGCCTCTCTTTTGACCAATTAGATGCTTTAATCTATTGTTCATCCATTTCGGATCATTTTTGTTAGATCTGATTTCCCTACTTGGAACAAAATTTCTCTGGGCAGCTAGAACTATGCTCTGAAAAACGTCATATTGGCAACCAAGATCACCTACCTGACCCATAGTCAGGACACCCCAATTTAGCCCACCCAAGTAATTTTTCAGTCCCATGAAGTTGGCCAAGCAAAAATCTGGGTAATTCCATGATATATTAAATCTAAGTGATTTGTGATCACTTTCCCCAAGCCCACCATTAACCTCAAGTTTATTAATTAGTGAATCTTTGTTGGCAAGAACCAAGTCAAGCAGATTGTTTCCTCTAGTTGGTTCTGTCACTACCTGTTCTAAAAGCAATCCTGAACCGTATCAAGAAAGTCACTAGACTCAAGATTTCCTGTCATATTGTTCCAATCGATATGTCTAAAGTTAAAATCTCCCATTATCACAACATTTTCATATCGAGATGCCTTATGAATTTCGTCCCATAACAGCTTACTGCCCTCCCTATCAATGTTTGGGGGCCTATAAATCACACCCACAATTAATTTGTCACGTCCCTCGAGAAACTGTAGCCAAACAGATTCTGTGTTCCGTGTTTCTAATCTTATATCACGTCTAAGACAACAATTTAAATTTTCTCTGACATACATCGCCACACCACCACCCTTCCTGTTGACCCTGTCAGTGTGGAACAGTTTATAACCCTGTATGTTGCATTCAGAAGGCATTTCTCTATCTTTCAGGTTGAACCAGGTCTCTATTATACCAATAATATCTATATTATCTACACTTGCAAGTAATCTTAGCTCATCTAACTTATTTCTTAGACTTCTACTATTTGTATAGTAAACCTTAAGGGAGCTAGTCACTCGTTGCCCTCTGCTATCTCTCCTTGTTTGTTGATCAATTGATTTGCCATTACTAGCAACTTTGTTTTGAATATTGTCTTTTAAACATATCCCTGAGGTATCCCGGTAATAACTGCTGTTTTTAACCCTAATGCTGCAGCCTGATTGTTTCCCACAAACGCCAATACCTCTATAATCTATCAGTTTAAATTCCTAGACAAGTCATCAATTACCCTCTCAATTGAATTGGCTAATGCAACCACTCCATCCACAGAGAGATGAACCCCATCCCTTGCATACATATCAGGTTTGCCAAAGAATGGGTCCCAGTTATCAATGAATGGGATTGCAAGTTCCTTGCAGTACCTGTCTAGCCAGCAATTTATACCAATTGCCCTAGACATCCATTCATTGCCCACTCCCTTTCTAGGCAAGATGCTACATATGACTGGGATCTCTCCCTTAGACCTAACTACTTCTATGGCTGACCTGTACTTATCTAGCAGCTCCTCTCTCCTGCACTTCCCAATGTCATTACCCCCAGCACTAAGACAGATAATGGGCTTGTTCCCATTACCTGCTATAATATTATCCAACCTGCTGACTATGTCACCAACACCAGCTCCAGGAAGACACACTCTGTGTCTGACTTTTCTGTCTCTGTTACAAAATGCACGGTCCATATATCTTACCTGAGAATCGCCTACTGTTAAAATATTCTTACCTTGATTAGCAGGGGAATCAGTGGTACCTTCAACCTCACTAACCACTGAAGTACACTCGTCTTGGAGAATAGAGAATCGATTTCCTACCTTCACATCTTCTCTATTAACTCTCCTCATCTTCCTTCTTCCTGAACTGTGAACCACTTGCCACTTAAACTGCCTGCTAAATCCTTCTCACACTCGCTCCCAAACTCATCTATGCGAAGCTTCAGCCTTCTATTTTCCTCCTGAAGAAGTAGAATCTCCTTCTTCAACACTTGAACCTGAGATTCAAAAGCACTACAACAAGCCATGGTGCTTGGTAACAGCCATGCTAACTCCCAAGAGCTTAGGCAGGTATGACCACACGTGACCACTGACCTCAGCGTACTGACCACTGACCTCAGCGTACTGAAGGCATCAGAAGGCTCACTCTACCATTGAAAAAGAAGCCCTCGTGCTGGTACTGGCTTTGGAGCACTTCGATGTTTACGTGGGCCAGACTTCGCAGGTGGTCACTGTCTAAGTGATCACAACCCTCTAGTATATCTCCAAGCCATGAAGAACCACAATACGAGGCTCACGAGATGGAGTCTACGACTGCAACCCTACTCTCTCAGAATATTACACATTGCCGGCAAAGAAAATATGTTGGCAGACTCTTTATCTTCACTTCTTCACTTCTTATGACCAGAGTCTTTGGTAAGATGGGTAAGGAGGAAGGATGGGTAAGGATAGAAATATTTTAAAAGGGTGGGAGGGGGGAGTGAGGTAGGATATAACAGGTAAGTGGCCCAATCACTTTGGTGAAAGTTAAAAAATGAATGTGTAATAATAGAAAATTCTTGAAGGGGTATAATACTAACCCATTAGAGTCACATAGATGTAACAGATGTATAGGTACATGACTCTGAATTGCTAGTAGATATACAAGTTGCAATTGCTTTTTTTTCTATTGCATAACGAATATTTAAACGACAAGACAAGGCGTTGTAATCTGGACAGCTCGTAAAGAATTACTTGGCGTTAGCTTCTTTCAAGGTGGTGTCCCGCCATAGTAACTGTAGCATATTTATAACAGTAGATGTAGAAGTAGAAATGTTATACAAGATATCTCCCTAGTTAGGGGCGATAATTTTCTTAGTAGACATGGAAGGGTTCTGGTGGTACCCAATCATCTTCATCTGTAGGGAGGTTGCTCAAGATCAATGATCGATGGTAATCGTCTTTATGGATGAAGCGACGCACCCTCTGGGGAAGAGTCATTCTTTGGGACCTGTTAGGAGGAGTATTAATGATATAGCCAGTGGTATTTTCAACTTGGAGAGGATGTTCTCTATCTGGTATATAGAGTTCTTGCATTGCATAGAGTTGTCTCTTCAACGTATCAAGGCGTACATTTAAAAAAAATATCCTGTTGTACGTGTAAATCTGGTACCCGTAATAAAGCGGAGAGCTCTATTCTGAACCTGTTGCAACTTTAGCATGTTGGTCTTTGTTGTTAACGATGTTGGGATACATGCGTATTCGAATATTGGTCTTATCATCATTTTATACAGATGTTTTTTGACATGTGAAGGGGCTTGATTATATCTAAAGAGACTGCTAAGACCGGCTTTGGCTGTTTTGATCATTTTATTGACGTGAGATGTTGAGTGGAGCAGCCTGTCTATTTCATATCCCAAGATCTTGTTAGGATTTCTAATGGCTATAGGTGTACCTCTGATGGAGATACCTCCCTTATCTTCGATTGTTGATGCAAAACATCCTATCGTGCTAACAAGGACTTTGTCAGGGTTAGTCATAATTCTCCATTTCTTTTCCCAATTAGATGTTCGACGAAGTTCAATATTCATTTTTTCTATGACTCTCTCATACTTGTATTTTCCTGTTACTGGAGTTGATGAGACGACATGAATAACATCATCTGCAAATTGCGTCACAATTGTATCATTAAACTCTGGTTGAGGAAGGTCATTCACATATATGTTGAATAGAATTGGACTAAGACAAGAACCTTGTGGGACACCAGCTGTCGGTATAAAAGGCTCTGTTGACTTGCCATGAAAGGTAGGAATGATTTTTCTTTGAGTAAAGAAGTTATATATAAATCTGAGAAAGGTCCAGTTATGGTCAGGTAGGTCAATAAGTTTGTATATAAGACAATCATGCCATAAGCTACCAAAAGCTTTATGAACATCTCTGGTGGGAATTAGAGCAAGTTTGCCCTGATGTTTCAGACTCGCTACAGTATCAAAAATAATATTGCATGATAGGTACCTCTATTTGTTCTAAAGCCAAACTGTTTCTCAGTAAAAAGGTGGTTAAACTCCATATGTTGGAAATGATCTTTTCAAGAACTTTCCCAGTGACTTCAAGTAATGATATAGGTCTATAGTTTTCTGGTTGATGGATTTTTTATTGGGTTTAGCAAGAAAGATCATCTTAGCAGTCTTAAAAACCACTGGAAAATGTCTGGAGGATAAGATGGCATTAAAAATATTAACCAAAGACTGTTTACAATTTCAGGGTAAGAACTTTATTTGTTTCATTGTTATTCCAGAGAGACTAGGGGCTCTATTTCGCATTCTTCCAATAACTTGACTCATCTCAAGTAGTGTGATAGGTCTAGTAAGTGGGTGTGCCTCTTCAAGAGTTGATGTATCGATGGTAGGTAGTGGTTGTAGATCAACTAGTGATTATTATTAAATCGACGACTGTTATTTAGGGAGAGAATTTTCTCCCATACATCACCCATCAAATTAGCCTGGTCCTGTGGATCATCTAGTTTAATCTCAACCTCGTCATCAGTGAAGGTCTCTTTATCTAGAGTCTAACAATGTTACTCTATATTATAATTATAATTATATACTAGGTTAGGATGTTAGGGACCTGAGGTAAACCCTTTCAAGCCCTTTTTTTTCCCTTGTGTGGTTTTTTTAAGGGATGGGATGTGGGCTACTGTCCGCCCGTGTCTTGGACCTATGTTAGCCCGACTGTCTGCTGTCTCGCTCTGAGATCAGGGTTTGACTTTTTGTCACGAATAAAGCTGAGCTCTATCTAAGAGTTGGATGGTTGAGAGGAAAGGCGGTCCCATTATTTGGTGCCACGGCAGCACGGTTACCACTGGGACGTGGGAGCCTAATCATGAGCCCTCTCGGGGTGGGGGTGAGGCATGCAAAGAGTACGTAACCTTTATTCAACGCATGTGCACACCTCATTTACAGGCTATCTCCCCCAACCAGCAAACCAGGGGCTAAGGGTTGATGATGGGGCCCTGTCGTTTAATCAGTACCCAGGTTCCAACCAATGAGAAGATGGTTTTGGCAATCGCAGAGGTGATGTGGGTACCACTCACCCATCTGCCCTTGTCATTCCCATTCAAGAGCTGGTTGAAGCACGGTCTGCTCTCTAGTGGCTTCTATTCTGTCTTGCTTACCGTGGAGTGCACTAGTACCTATTGTTGTACATAGTGTATATAGCGCACATACTTCTGTTCTAAATTGGTGAAGGATAATGTCAGTCAAAAGTTTTTCTGCTCTGTTTATTTTGCTCCATTTACACCCAGGATAACAAGCCTTTTGGACTCCTGGGTTGTAATAGTAACTCTCGTCAGATCACCGACAGTGATAATGTATATGTGAAATTCTCAATACCTACTTCTTCTCAGTTTTCACCCAGGAAAATACTAGCGATATTCCTTAAATAATAGATTATGTAGAACAGGACAATAATAAACTATGCGCGATTGCGGTAACTAGTCACATGGTCCTCAGGAAAATAGAGAAACTGAAACAAATCCCCAGGCCCTGAAGAACTGAGTGTAAGGGTGTTAAAGGAATGAAAAGAGGAACTTAGCATACCTTTGGCTAATCTTTTTAACATATCACTACAAACTGGCATAGTGCCTGATAAGTGGAAAATGGAAAATGCAATACCTATTTACAAGTCATGTGACAGGTCCTTGGTTTCGAACTATAGACCAATAAGCTAATAATTGCCGAAGCAACTCGTAGCCATCTTGACAGGCACAGATTGATTAATGAATCTCAACACGATTTTACAAAGGGGCTTTCCTGTCTTACGAATTTACTAACTTTTTTCACTAAGATGTTTGAGGAGGTAGATCATGGTAATGAATATGATATTGTGTATATGGACTTCAGTAATGCATTCGATAGAGTTCCACATCAGAAGCTACTAAGGAAACTTAAGGCACACGGAACAGGAGAAATTTTTTCCTGGGTAGAGACACGGCTAACAAAGAGGCAGCAGAGAGTGTTCCACAGGGGACAGTGGTGGGCTCGTTGTTGTTCACAATTTACATAAACGATATAGATGACGGAATAAATAGCGACGTATGCAAATTTGCTGATGACACCAAAATAGGCTGTCCAGTTCACTCTAATGAGGATACTAGAGCATTCCCGGATGATTTGTATAGACTGGTGAGATGGTCCGAGAAGTGGCAAATGCATTTTAACATAGACAAATGAAAAGTTGTAAATATTAGACAGGAAAATAACCATGCCACATATAAACTAAATAATGTAGATCTTAATACTAGTGATTGCAAAAAAGGATTTAGGAGTTATGGTTAGCAGTAATCTAAAACCAAGACAACAGTGCATTAGTGTTCGCAATAAAGCTAATAGAGTTCTTGGCTTCACATCTAGAAGTATATAATTGAAGTCCTCAGGTTGCTCTTCAATTCTATATATCCTTGGTTAGGCCTCATTTAGACTATGCTGCTCAGTTCTGGTCACCGTATTACAGAATGGATATAAATTCTCTGGAAAACGTACAGAGGAGGATAACAAAGATGATGCAATGTATGAGAAATCTTCCCTATGAAGATAGACTGAGGACCCTGAATCTGCATTCTCTCGAAAAGCGTAGAATTAGGGGGGATATGATCGAGGTGTATAAATGGAAAACAGGAATAAATAAAGGGGATGTAAATAGCGTGCTGAAAATTTCCAGCCAAGACAGGACTCGCAGCAATGATTTCAAGTTGGAAAAAATCAGATTCAGGAAGGATATTATAGGAAAGCACTGGTTTGGTAATAGAGTTGTGGATGAGTGGAACAAACTCCCGAGTACAGTTATTGAGACTAAAATGCTGTGTAGTTTTAAAAATAGGTTAGATAAATAAATGAGTGGGTGTGGGTGGGTGTGAGTTGGGCCTGACTAGCTTGTGCTGCTGGGTCTGGTGCCGTGCTCCTTCCTTGAGTGGAGGTAACCAGACTGGGTGGGTCATTGGGCTATTCCGGGGGGGACACGGACCTGCTCCACATGGGTCAGTAGGCCTGCTGCAGTGTTCCTTCTTTCTTATGTTCTTATTACAAGTCGTTATCCGCAAGCCGTTGAGCCCAAACAATATGTGATCCATTCAGCATTACTTTCAAGTGAAATGATGTAATATTCGCTCCTTTGGCGCAATTATGTATTTATGCTTACTTATCCTTCATCAGATCCATGCTGTAGAACAGCTGTTTCACGTCGGAGAAGCCGCTTTGGGTGCAGCTGCAGAACGGCTGAGACAGCACTGAAGCTAAGTATCTTTCATTTCTGTATTTTCGTATACATATCTGAGTAATAATAATCTCCAAACACCCAGTGAAACTGGGTAACTATATGAGGTGTGGAAGATAGCAAATGTAGTCCCAATTTCTAAGAAAGGAGACAGACACGAGGCATTAAGCTATAGACCAGTGTCACTGACGTGTATAATATGCAAGGTCATGGAGAAGATTATCAGGAGGAGAGTGCTGGAGCACCTAGAAATAAGCGTATAAATGACAACCAGCATGGTTTCAAGAAAGGGAAATCCTGTGTCACAAACCTACTAGAGTTTTATGACAAGGTAACGGAAATAAGACACGAGAGAGAGGGGTAGGTATATTGCATTTTCTTGGATTGCAAGAAACAATTCGACACAATTTCTCACAAGAGGTTAATGTAAAT
The DNA here is from genome assembly GCF_038502225.1 of Cherax quadricarinatus. Lineage (NCBI taxonomy): Eukaryota > Metazoa > Arthropoda > Malacostraca > Decapoda > Parastacidae > Cherax > Cherax quadricarinatus. The sequence continues at coordinate 12,217 of NW_027196170.1, read as the reverse complement.
GCTTAATGATCAGTCACGCATAACAGGAAGGGCACTGCAGTGAATCAGAGAATATCTAACAGGGAGGCAATAACGAGTAATGGTACGAGACAAGGTGTCAGAGTGGGCTCTTGTGACAAGTGGGTTTACACAAGGGTCAGTCCTAGGACCAGTGCTATTTATGGTATATGTGAATAACATGACAGAAGGGATAGACTCAGAAGTGTCCCTGTTTACAGATGATGTGAAGTTAATGAGGATGATTCAGTCTCATGAGATTCAGACAGGGCTACAAAGACACCTAATCAGGCTTCAAGCCTGGTCAAGCGACTGCCTCCTCGAATTTAACTCTGCCAAATGCAAAGTCATGAAGATCGGGGAAAGGCAAAGAAGACTACAGACAGAGTATAGGCTAGGTGGACACAGAATGCAAACCTCACCCAAAGAAAAGGATCTAAAGGTAAATTTAATATCGAGCACACCTTCTCAGTCGCACGTCAACCAGATAATTGCTGTGGCATATAGGCGCCTTGCAAACCTAAGGATAGCATTCCGATTCCTCAATAAGGAATCGTTTAAGACTCTGTACATCGTGTACGTCAGACCCATATAGAAGTATGCAGCACCAGTTTGGACCCACTCCTTGAAAAGCATGTTAAGAAATTAGAAAAAGTGCAAAGATTTGCAACGAGAGTAGTCCCAAAGCTAAAGGGAATGTCCTACGAAGAAAGGCCAAGGAAAATCGGCCAGATTACACTGGAGGATCGGAAGGTTAGAGGAGACATGATAACTTATAAATTATTTTGAGGAATTGATAAGGTGGACAAAGACACGATGCTCCAGAGATGTGACACAGAAACCAGGGGTCGCAATTGGAAGTTAAAGACTCAGATAAGTCAAAGGAATGTTAGGCAGTATTTCTTCAGCCATAGAGTTGCGAGGAAGTGGAAGAGTCTGAAAAGTGATGTAATGGAGGCAGGACCCATACAGTTTTAAGACGAGGTATGATAAAGCTCATTGAGCAGGAAGAGAGAGGTTGTAGTAGCAATCATTGAGGATGCGGGGCCAGGAGCTATGAATCGACCCCTGCAACCACAAATAGGTGAGTGCAAATAGGTGAGTACACACACACAGACACACATACACACACACACACACACACACACACACACACACACACACACACACACACACACACACACACACACACACGCACACACACACACACACACATTTTCAAAAAAGGAGACAGAAAAGAGGCACTAAACTATAGACCTGTGTCATTGACGTGTATAGTATGCAAAATTATGGAGAAGATTATCAGGAGGAGAGTGGTGGAGCACCTGGAACGGAACAGGAGTATAAATGCCAACCAGCACGGATTCACGGAAGGCAAATCCTGTGTCACAAACCTTCTGGAGTTTTATGATAAAATAACAGAAGTAAGACAAGAGAGAGAGGGGTGGGTTGATTGCATCTTCTTGGACTGCAAGAAGGCCTTTGACACAGTTCCTCACAAGAGATTAGTGCAGAAGCTAGAGCATCAGGCGCATATAACAGGAAGGGCACTGCAATGGATCAGAGAATACCTGACAGGGAGGCAACAACGAGTCATGGTACGTAATGATGTATCACAGTGGGCACCTGTGACGAGCGGGGTCCCACAGGGGTCGGTCCTAGGACCAGTGCTATTTTTGGTATATGTGAACGACATGACGGAAGGGTTAGACTCAGAAGTGTCCCTGTTTGCAGATGATGTGAAGTTAATGAGGAGAATTAAATCTGATGAGGACCAGGCAGGACTTCAAAGAGACCTGGACAGACTGGACACCTGGTCCAGCAAATGGCTTCTCGAATTTAATCCTGCCAAATGCAAAGTCATGAAGATAGGGGAAGGGCACAGAAGACCACAGACAGAGTATAGGCTAGGTGGCCAAAGACTGCAAACCTCACTCAAGGAGAAAGATCTTGGGGTGAGTATAACACCGAGCATGTCTCCGGAAGCACACATCAATCAGATAACTGCTGCAGCATATGGGCGCCTGGCAAACCTGAGAACAGCATTCCGACACCTTAGTAAGGAATCATTCAAGACACTGTACACCGTGTATGTCAGGCCCATACTGGAGTATGCAGCACCTGTTTGGAACCCGCACTTGATAAAGCACGTCAAGAAACTAGAGAAAGTACAAAGGTTTGCAACAAGGTTAGTTCCAGAGCTAAGGGGAATGTCCTATGAAGAAAGATTAAGGGAAATCGGCCTGACGACACTGGAGGACAGGAGGGTCAGGGGAGACATGATAACGACATATAAAATACTGCGTGGAATAGACAAGGTGGACAAGGACAGGATGTTCCAGGGAGGGGACACAGAAACAAGAGGCCACAATTGGAAGTTGAAGACACAAATGAGTCAGAGAGATAGTAGGAAGTATTTCTTCAGTCATAGAGTTGTAAGGCAGTGGAATAGCCTAGAAAATGACGTATTGGAGGCAGGAACCATACACAGTTTTAAGACGAGGTTTGATAAAGCTCATGAAGCGGGGAGAGAGAGGGTCTAGTAGCAACCGGTGAAGAGGCGGGGCCAGGAGCTAGGACTCGACCCCTGCAACCACAAATAGGTGAAATAGGTGAGGTGAGTACACACACACACACACACACACACGATTAAAGGACATGCCAGCATACAGGAAGGTGTATCTCGACCACGACAGAACACAAGAAGAAAGGCAGAAACTGAGAGAGATGGTACAAAGGTGGAAGGAGGAAAGAGAAGGGATGGAGGAGACGGACAGGAGAACCCAGACCCAGGAAGAAGACCAAATACAGCCTCCCTCACAACTTCCTATAGAAGCCCCCCAACCAGGCCAACCCTAGTGCAACCAAACACTCTAAACCAAAACACCCATGCCATATCCAATGCCCCCACCCACTGCATTACAAACTCCACCCCCACAGCAACCACCCATAGTTCCTTATCAGATCTCCCACTTTCCCATCCCCAATATACCTCCCAGTCCACAGTCCTAGAAAAGAAGTTGAAGGTGTGGTATACAAATGCAGATGGAATAACAAATAAGAATGAGGAATGGCATGAAAAAATCAAGGAGACATCCCCAGACATAATAGCACTCACAGAAACAAAACTCACCAGAATAATAACAGATTCAGTCTTTCCATCCGGATACCAAATCCTCAGGAAAGACAGAGGGAGGAGAGGGGGAGGAGGAGTTGCACTGCTCATTAAAAACAAGTGGGGTATTGAGAAAATGGAAGGAATGGATGGCACGGGCGAAAGGGACTACTTAGTAGGAATGATCCAGTCTGAGGGACATAAGGTGATAATTGCAGCAATGTACAACCCACCACAGAACTGCAGGAGGCCAAGAGAAGAATTCGATGAGAGCAACAGAGCAATGGTCGACACACTGGCCGAGGTGGCCAGGAGAGCACACATGGGGGGAGCAAAGTTACTAGTCATGGGTGATTTCAATCACAAGGAGATTGACTGGGAAAACCTGGAGCCCCATGGGGGTCCCGAAACATGGAGAGCCAAGATGATGGATGTGGTACTGGAAAACCTCATGCATCAACATGTTAGAGACACTACCAGAGAGAGAGGAGAGGATGAACCAGCAAGACTGGACCTTGTATTCACCTTGAGTAGTTCGGACATCGAGAATATCATGTATGAAAGGCCCCTGGGAGCTAGTGATCATGTGGTTCTGTGCTTCGACTACATAGTTGAGCTTAAAGTGGAGAGAGTAGCAGGAATAGGTTGGGAAAAATAAAACTACAAAAGGGAAACTACTCAGGCATGAGGAACTTCCTGCAAGACATTCAGTGGAAGAGGGAACTGGCAGGAAAATCAGTAAAAGAAATGATGGACTATATGGCAACAAAATGCAAGGAGGCAGAGGAGAGGTTTGTTCCCAAGGGAAACAGAAATAATGGGAAGAACAGAACGAGTCCTTGGTTCACCCAAAGGTGTAGAGAGGCAAAAACTAGGTGTACTAGAGAATGGAAAAGGTACAGAAGACAGAGAACTCAGGAAAATAAAGAGATTAGCCGAAAAGCCAGAAACCAATATGCACAGATAAGAAGGGAGGCTCAGCGACAATATGAAAATGTCATAGCATCGAAAGTCAAGTCTGACCCGAAGCTGTTGTACAGCCACATCAGGAGGAAAACAACAGTCAAGGACAAGGTAATCAGACTGAGGAAGGGTGATGGGGAGTTCACAAGAAACTGCCGAGAGGTATGTCAGGAGCTCAACACGAGATTTAAAGAAGTATTTACAGTGGAAACCAGTAGGACTCTAGGAAACCAGAACAGGGGGGTACACCAGCAAGTGCTGGATGAAGTACATATAACAAAGGAGGAGGTGAAGAAGCTGCTATGCGAACTTGACACCTCAAAGGCGGTGGGACCAGACAACATCTCTCCATGGGTTCTTAAAGAGGGAGCAGAGATACTGTGTGTGCCTTTAACAAAGATCTTCAACACATCAATTGAAACTGGGCAACTCCCTGAGGTATGGAAGACGGCAACTGTAGTCCCGATTTTTAAAAAGGGAGACAGACATGAGACAGGCCTGTATCACTAACGTGTATAGTATGCAAGGTCATGGAGAAAATCATCAGGAGGAGAGTGGTGGAGCACCTGGAAAGAAACAAGCGTATAATTGACAACCAGCACGGTTTCAGGGAAGGAAAATCCTGTGTCACAAACCTACTGGAGTTTTATGACAAGTTCACAGAAATAAGACAAGAGAGAGAGGGGTAGATCGACTGCATTTTTTTGGACTGCAAGAAGGCCTTCGACACAGTTCCTCACAAGAGGTTACTGCAAAAGCTAGAGGATCAGGCACACATAACAGGAAAGGCACTGCAATGGATCAGAGAATACCTGGCAGGGAGGCAACAGCGAGTCATGGTACGTGACGAGGTGTCAGAGTGGGCGCCTGTGACAAGCAGGGTTCCACAGGGGTCAGTCCTAGAACCTGTGCTGTTCTTGGTATATGTGAAATGACATAACGAAAGGGATAGACTCAGAAGTGTCCTTGTTTGCAGACGATGTGAAGTTAATGAGAAGAATCAAATCGGATGAGGATCAGGAAGGATTACAAAAAGACTTGGATAGGCTACAATCCTGGTCCAGCAACTGGCTCCTTGAGTTTAACCCTGCCAAATGCAAAGTCATGAAGATTGGGGAAGGGCAAAGAAGACCGCAGACACAATATAGTTTAGATGGCCAAAGACTGCAAACCTCACTCAGGGAAAAAGATCTAGGGGTGAGTATAACACCGAGCATGTCTCCTGAGGTGCACATCAATCAGATAACTGCTGCAGCATACGGGCGCCTGGCAAACCTACGGATAGCGTTCCGATACCTCAGTAATGATTCGTTCAAGACTCTGCATACCATTTACGTCAGGCCCATACTGGAGTATGCAGCGCCAGTTTGGAATCCACACCTAGTCAAGCATGTCAAGAAATTAGAGAAAGAGCAAAGGTTTGCAACAAGAATAGTTCCAGAGCTACGGGGAATGTCCTACGAAGAAAGGGTGAGGGAAATCAGCCTGACGACACTGGAGGACAGGAGGGTCAGGGGAGACATGATAACGACATATAAAATACTGCACGGAATAGACAAGGTGGACAAAAACGGGATGTTCCAGAGATGGGACACAGACACAAGAGGTCACGACTGGAAGCTGAAGACTCAGATGAATCAAAGGGATGTTAGGAAGTATTTCTTCAGTCATAGAGTAGTCAGGACGTGGAATAGCCTAGAAAGCGACGTAGTGGAGGCGGGAACCATACATAGTTTTAAGGCGAGGTATGATAAAGCTCATGGGGCAGGGAGAGAGAAGACCTAGTAGCAATCAGCAAAAAGGCGGGGCCAGGAGCTATGACTCGACCCCTGCAACCACAAATAGGTGAGTACAAATAGGTGAGTACACACACATACACAGTAGGTTTGATAAAACTCATGGAGCAAATAGATAGAGGACCTAGTTGCAATCGATGAACAAGCGTGTTCAGAAGTTATGAATCGATCCCCAGCAACCAGAATTAGGTGAGTACACACCACCAATCATGATCATTACTCAATATTAGTTCTTATTAAGTTCACTATCATACATTCCTCTCCAACACCCATTACCAAGTTCACTATCATACATTACTCTCCAACACTCATTATCAAGTTCACCATTATACATTCCTCTCCAACACCCATTATCAAGTTCACCATCATACATTCCTCTCCAACACCCATTATCAAGTTCACCATCATACATTCCTCTCCAACACCCATTATCAAGTTCACCATCATACATTCCTCTCCAACACCCATTATCAAGTTCACCATCATACATTCCTCTCCAACACCCATTATCAAGTTCACCATCATACATTCCTCTCCAACACCCATTATCAAGTTCACCATTATACATTCCTCTCCAACACCCATTATCAAGTTCACCATCATACATTCCTCTCCAACACCCATTATCAAGTTCACCATCATACATTCCTCTCCAACACCCATTATCAAGTTCACCATCATACATTCCTCTCCAACACCCATTATCAAGTTCACCATTATACATTCCTCTCCAACACCCATTATCAAGTTCACCATTATACATTCCTCTCCAACACCCATTATCAAGTTCACCATCATACATTCCTCTCCAACACCCATTATCAAGTTCACCATCATACATTCCTCTCCATCACCCATTATCAAGTTCACCATCATGCATTCTTCTCCATCACCCATTATCAAGTTCACCATCATGCATTCTTCTCCATCACCCATTATCAAGTTCACCATCATGCATTCTTCTCCATCACCCATTATCAAGTTCACCATCATACATTCTTCTCCATCACCCATTATCAAGTTCACCATCATGCATTCTTCTCCATCACCCATTATCAAGTTCACCATCATGCATTCTTCTCCATCACCCATTATCAAGTTCACCATCATACATTCTTCTCCATCACCCATTATCAAGTTCCTGGATCATGACCAACATATCTCTATCATCTCGGCCTAAGATCATTCATGTTTTTGGATCAACTTAATCCCATTTCCACTGATATATAATGAAGTGTGTGACTTGGACGTGCCTAGCATGGGTCAGTAGGTCTGCTGCAGTGCTCTTTCTTTGGTATGTCTTTATCTTGTTATGTAATTATATAAAACATGAAAGAAGTTTCATCACGTCTTATTAAGTGTCTACTTATTTATAGTGGTACACCTTCCATCCTCCACCACCTCTAACTGTTTGAATCACAGATCCTTCCTCCACACACCACTGTCTAAACCTTCTCCCCATGATCCATCTCCCACTCACCTCTCCCACTCCTTCCTCCACACACCACTGTCTAAACCTTCTCCCCATGATCCATCTCCCACTCACCTCTCCCACTCCTTCCTCCACACACCACTGTCTAAACCTTCTCCCCATGATCCATCTCCCACTCACCTCTCCCACTCCTTCCTCCACACACCACTATCTAAACCTTCTCCCCATGATCCATCTCCCACTTACCTCTCACACTCCTTCCTCCACACACCACTATCTGAACCTTCTCCCCATGATCCATCTCCCACTCACCTCTCCCACTCCTTCCTCCACACACCACTGTCTAAACCTTCTCCCCATGATCCATCTCCCACTCACCTCTCCCACTCTCTCACCAGTGCTCAAACACATACTACATTTTTCAATTAATCTCCATAGAAATGCCAAGATTCTATAAAATACACACAAAATCATAAAGTTTTTAATAAATCTTTCATAGAAATATCAAGAAGTCGTTCATATTTTAATAAATCTTTCACTGAAATAACCATAAAGTATCCAAAGAAATACAGATCAAATCCGGGTTATTTTTTACAAATATCCATAACCTTTATAATTGAAACTCAAAGATTCAATGAGATTTCATCATTTTAAAAGTACAAATCCACACATGACATTAATTTCCGTCGACAATCTCTTTCTGAGGAGATAATCCTATAGATTTTTCAATAGACCTTCACAGATTTCTCATCAATTCAAGTATATCGATGAATTACTCGTAACCAATACGAACATAAACAACATATCGTTGCCACATTAAAATGTCACATTACTTGCACTTGTGTTCTTTTACCTGACATATTGTCGGTAATTCTAGCTTTAATAATGATTTTCTTAACGTTTCCAATGTAATCTAACTAGTCACTAATACAGGACAATGTCTTCATATTGTCGTGCTGTAATAAGACTCTACAGAGCTGCAAAATGAGTATGAGCAACAAATGCTGTATTTTCAAATGTATTATTTCTAAAATTCCAATTATGGAGCATTTACAGTTATGGAACACTTATGGAGAATGTTACACAAGCCTTCAAAGTTTCGGTAATGTTTAAAAAAAAACTGCTTTTCTTAAAAGGTAATGCTTAAACGTTCACTGAAAAACAACTTCCTCTGAACGGAAGGTTTCGGAGACCACTCCTTTATTTATGAACCGATTACATTCATTTTTGGTGTACTATTAGAAGCTTATATTAAAGAGCCTTTGCTGAAGTTTCAATCATATCGGCCAAAAAGGAAATGAAATATGCAAAATTTACGAAAAATTACATTTGGCAGTACTCAAGTACTCAGTGGTACTTGGAAAAGTGGTTTTGACACTTTCTGCTGATAGAACACTTCTAATTCCATCATATGTGACGTTCCAATTATATAATAAATCTTACGTTCATGCTAAAAAAATAAAGTTTCATAACTTTTTTGACATTTTGGAAGATGTCGGTCTTGTTGCCCACACAAATCTGAAAATATTTGGGATAGTTCAGAAAGGAACACGTTACATTGTAAAGCAATCATTCTTCTATGTTTGTTGTGAAAATCAAGTCAATTCATTCATAAATAAGGATAGAGAATCCATAAATAGGTAAATAACTTACTTTCAAGATATAGGCCGAAGCGCGCGGCACCCCCGCTGCCTGGGAAATAATTTTTTTCCCCGAAAAATTCGCTTTATTTTACACTTTTTGCGTGACCTACGAGTGTTTATTACAGTTAACCATTGTAAATCCGTTTTCTCTCATCACTGATGAGAGAGATCGGACCCTCTCTTCACCTTCAGGGGAAATATCGATAGAAATTTTTTCCTCGGGGCGTCATATTATGCTATATATTTTTTTTTAAGGTGTACTTTTTATGTTTATATGCTATTATTATATTGCATTATATCATAATAGATCAATTGTGATAGATAAATGAGCCTTATAATTGATATTTTTTTTTATATTTTATTTAAAAACTTTACAGCTACTTTTAATTTGTATTTTTTAATTTGTATTTTTATATTATTAGATTAAATTCAGTTGTACCATAGCTCATTCTACCTCAAGACATAGTCAATACCAAATTCACTATATTAGACCATAGTGCAATTACTAGTGAGAGACTAGTGCTATTTTTAATTTGTACTTTTATATTATTAGATTAAACCTATTGTACTTTAGCTCACTCTAGCTCAAAACATAGACTCCACAAAAGTCATTATTAGACCTTAGTGCAATTACAAGTCAGAGTCTTGTTCTATTTTTAATTTGTATTTTTATATTACTAGTTTATACCTAGTTGTACTTTAGTTCACTCCAGCACAACACACAGACAACATCAACTTCATTATGTGTAGTAGTGACTATACCCTACATGACCAAAATACTCTAGCTATATACTTGTCCAAACTTCCAACCACTACAGAAATCAGTACTAGAACTCAACACACAACTCAGGATATAAATAACCATAATTTTAAACCTAGAAGATGATTGATCACGTTGACCCTGATCTAAACCTCCATAATCTGACACCCAATCAAAACTTATTGGAAAGTAACTGCCTTTATTACACAGCATCACAAGCCACCACTATCCTAAACAATGCTAAAAGTCTATCAGTACTTAACTACAACATCAGGTCCTTAAGCAAACACTATGATGACCTCCTAGCACTCCTTGAATCACTAAAGACACCCTTCTCCTGCATTATTCTTACTGAGACCTGGCTTAAGCAGAACACAATAGATATCTACCCTCTACCAGGATACACAGCAATTCACAACTGCAGAACAAACCAAGTTGGGGGTGGTATTGCAATCTATTACTCTAACCAATTATCTTGTCTTAGCACCACTTGCTTTAGTGATGAATATGGGGAATACATTTTTGCTAATTTTGCTGTAAAAAACCTTAAGACGCCTATAACAATTGGTGCCATTTACCGGATACCTCACACAAACATCCCAAATTTCAGTGAGAAATTGAAGTCACTAATAACAAACAGACAAATGAATAAGCACCACCTTCTCTTAGCTGGAGACTTCAACATCAACCTTGGCTTACTAGATGATCAGCCTGTAACTGATTTCATCAACAATATGAACAACACACTTCTCATACCAACAATAACTAAACCAACCAGGCTCACAGAGACAAGTGCAACCATAATAGACCACATATGGACCAATATACTAGCCCCCCTTAAATCAGGGATAATCACAGATAGCACTACAGACCACTACCCTACCTTCCTCCTGACAAACATTAGTAAACCACCACTTGAATACAACAAAGTCTCATTTAGACTCCATGACGAGGCCTCAGTAAGGAAGTTCACAGCTGACCTAGAGACTGTTGATTGGCCTACAGAATTCTCCAAGGCCAATGGTATTGATGACTGGACAGACATCTTTCTTAACAAATTACTTAGACTATACAACAAACATTGTCCTATAAAGACAAAACAGATCACAAACAAACAGCTTGGTTGCCCATGGCTAACCAGCACTATTCTGAAATCCATTGACAAGAAACACCAATATGAAAAGCAATATAGACAGGGCTTAATACACAAAGATATTCTTAAACACTATTCATCAGCTCTCACCAAAGTAATAAAAAAAGCCAAACAACTATACTACTCCAGTACATTCACAGACACTAGAGGAGATATAAAAAAGACCTGGAAAACACTCTCTCAGATTCTAGGGACCCACAAACTGAGAAAAACCAAGAATATTGTCCTAACTAAACTTAATGAAACACCACTACATCCCACTGACACAGCTAACAAGATAAACGACTTCTTCTCAAACATAGGATCTAATCTCGCCAGTAAAATCCCACATACCAATGCCCATGCTGGGGACTACCTAGATGGAAATTTCCCTAATTCCTTCTATCTTGCACCAACTGAGCCCACAGAAGTCACTGAGATCATAAAATCACTTAAAAATAACTCGGGGAATCTGTCTCATGTCCCACCATTACTGTACAAGCGAGCGGCCCATGTCCTTTCGCATGCTATTTCATTACTTTTTAACAAGTCAATAGAGACTAGCACCTTCCCGAAACTACTCAAGATGGCAAGGGTTACACCAATACATAAAGGTGGTGACCCTACAGACTTAAACAACTATAGGCCAATATCTAACTTACCATTGCTATCCAAAATCTTTGAGAAACTCGTGCACAGGAGACTGTATTCATTTATAACGGCTCAAAACATACTCAACCCCTGCCAGTTTGGATTCAGGAAAAACAAAAGCACTAATGATGCAATCATAAAAATGCTAGATCTGCTTTACACAGCATTGGAAAATAAGGAATATCCACTAGGAATTTTTATTGACCTAAGAAAAGCTTTTGACACAGTAAACCACGAAATCCTAATCTACAAACTTGACCACTACGGTATAAGAGGCTATGCGCTTGCTTATTTCAAATCTTACATTACTAATAGGTATCAGTACGTCACCATTAAAGACACAGCATCAGCAACACGGCCACTTGATACTGGAGTTCCGCAGGGAAGTGTCCTTGGTCCCCTGCTCTTCCTCATATACATCAATGACCTTCCAAACGTATCCCAACACCTGAAACCCATTCTCTTTGCTGATGACACGACTTATGTCATCTCTCACCCTAATCTTGCCACCCTCAACACCATTGTGAATGAGGAGCTGATTAAAATATCGACTTGGATGACAGCCAATAAACTTACGCTTAACACTGACAAAACTTACTATATTATGTTTGGTAGCAGAGCAGGAGATGCACAAATTAACATTAAGATTGACAACACTCTAATTACCAGAAATAATGGGGAAAATTCCTAGGCTTATACCTTGACAACAACCTGAATTTCAGCACCCA